>NC_056747.1:65667590-65685090 GCF_019279795.1 Protopterus annectens
TAAGCATTAGTTAGTTATTATGTTGTGTAAGAAAATTGACACAATAATGAAGGGTATGAAGAGAGCAAAGTATTTAGAATTTTAGAAGAGAGAGCCATAGAAAGGTAGTAGAAGTAGAAGAATTGGTGTCAAAAAAGCTAAAGGGAAGGGAAGATGGTATCTGTCAGGCTTGGTGCATGGGCAAAGCCATTTGGATTTTAAGAACATTTTTAATTGGTTCCTGAAAAGGTTGGTTGATGTGGTAGAAGTTAGTTCAGTTGGGAGTTTGTTCCATGTTTTACCAACAGAGTTAGAAAACAGACAGTCCCCTGATTTGTTTTTAGATTTTAAGGTGGCTACTTGTAATCTATTAGCGGAACGAAGGTTTGGAAGGTTTTGAGAAGGATTGAGGAGGTTACTGAGTATAGGGGTATTAGTGGGATGGTGTAAGATTTTGTGGATAAAGGTGAGTTGCTGGTAGAGTAGTTGATTTTGTATTTCCAGCCATCCTAGTAGTTTCAGATTTTGACAGTGGTGGGTTCTAAATGGGGTACCTGTGGCAAATCTGGCTATGTTGTTGTAAGAAGTAGCCAGTTTATTTAAATTGTTTTTGGTTAAGTTTGTATATATGGGAGAGGCATAAAGGAGGATTGACATCAAGTGAGTTTGAGCAATAGTAATCTTGGCAGAGGCTGTGAGAAATGGTTTGATTTTATACAGGAAACCAAGTTTTCTATTTACAGATTTAATTGTTAGGTTAATGTGCGTGTCAAAGTTGAGGTTATTATCTATAGTTACACCTAGGAGTTTAGTGGAAGTGTCGGGAGTGATGACCGTACCATTATTAGAGGTAAGTAAGAGATTGAGTGGAGGGGTCTTATGTGTAGGTGTAAACACTAGTAGTTTTGTTTTTGTGGGTTCAAGAGGAGACACCGTTAGTGGAACCATTTTTCCACTAAGGTGAATACAGTTTGTGTCCTGTTTTGGAGTTCATTTGGAGAGGAAGAATGACAGATTAGAGTTGAATCGTCAGCATATTGGATGCAGGTGGTTTAGGGAAGGGAGGTTTTTAGATCATTAATGAAAATGTTAAAGAGGAGTGGACCCAAAATAGATCCTTGTGGGACTCCAAGAGTGATTGGGAGCTGGGAGGATAAGCTGTTCTCCCAGCGCACTGCTTGTTGTCTGTTTTCAAGGTATGAATGAAACCATTTAACTGCTTGAGTATCAAATGAAAGAGATTTGAGAATATTTGATAGCAATTGGTGGTTCACCATATCAAAGGCCTTGGAGAGGTCTATAAAGAGGGCTGAAGAGCGCAGGTTATTATTTCTATTTTTATTAATGCAGTCAGTAAAGGATAGGAGTGCTGTGAAAAGGCCTAAAACCGTGTTGGCAGTCCACTAGTAGGTTATTTTCAATGAGGTGATGTAGTAGTTGACGGTGAATACATCTCTCCATAACTTTTGCTAGAGGTGAGAGGAGGGCTATAGGGCAGGAGTTTGCAAGTTCATTTGAGTTTTCTCCCTTATGCAAGGGGATGATATGTGAGATCTTCCAGAGAGATGGGATGTAGGATTCAGTAATGGATCTATTTATTAGGATGGAGATTGGGTAGGCTAGTACTCCTGCTGCAATTTGCAGGTATTCAGCTGGGAGGAGATCAGCTGCTGGTGTACATGGTTTTAGTTTAAGAAGTAGAGTGTGAATGAGGGATGTGGGAATGGGCTGGAGATGAAAAGTTTGGGGTAGATTGGTTAGTGGAGGAGATTCTGAGGTGGTGGCAGGTGGTAAGGTCTTAGCTAGGGATTGGACAGTTTCAGAGAAAATTTGTTAAAAGTGTTGGCAATTATGTTTGGAGGGCTTTGAGTTAGGTTAGAGGGCATAGGGGTTTTGGAGTGACCTTGGATGCAGCAGTTTGTTTATTCCTGACCAGAACTTTTGTGGGTTTTTCTGCTGGGATTATTGGAGTTTGTGGTAGTAGTTTTTTTTTTGTCAAGGACTATATCTCTTTTTGTGGAATTTCGAAGCTGTCTAAAGTTTAGGTGATCTATTGGGTTTTTGATTTCCTCCATTTAGACCAGATTTTATTTCTTAGTTTAATGCTGTGCCTAGTCTCATTTGACAGCCAGAGGGCAGGTTTATATTTTGTTCTGACAGTACGCGAGGGAGCATGGTTATCAAGGATTTGCAGGAATATGTTGTTAAAGAAAGAGACTGCTTCATCAAGTGGCAGGCATTTTAGGGGTGACCAGTTGCATGCTTTGAGCTCTGCTTGGAAGTTCACTGGGTTGAAATTTTTTTTGTTACGGGTTGTTCTAAATATTGTTTCATTGGGAATGGTGGTCTTTTTTCTAGTTATGAAGGTAAGGGAATGGTCACTAATTTCATCGGGAAGTATTCCGGTTTTGTACTTGAGGGGGTTGCTGTTAACTAGTATCCAATCTAAGGTAGTTTGTTTCTTGCTAGGTTTGTGGGTCCTGGTTGGGAATGGCATGGTTTGGTGAAAGCTAAATAGGTTTATATGAGAAGTAGGTTTGGGAGCAGTACACCCATTCCAGTCAATATTAAAATCACCAAGGAGTATGGTTTCCTATGGGAGGGTAAATGAGAGCCAGCTAAGGGTATTTTCAAGAGTGTTAATGTTATTTTCTGGGGGGATATATGCACACATAATGTATATGGATTTATTAGCATTTAATTGGAGCTTGGTAGTTAAAATCTCAAGATTTGAAGGTGATGGTGGATGAATGTCTATTGAGGTGATGTTCAGTTCAGATTTAAACAGTAAAGCAACCCCACCACCCTTTTGATTTAGACGGTCAAGTCGGAGTATGTTATACCCTGGTAGAGTTACATTTTTGTCTTTATTTGTGGGTTTGAGACAAGTTTCAGTTAGGCATAAGATGTCAAAAGAATAGGTGTCTAATAGGGCATGAAGTTGTGTAATTTTATTGTTTAAGCTGTGTATGTTAAGATGCCCTATCAAGAGAGAGTTTAGGGTGTTGGTGTGGTTTTTAGAAGTTGAACTATTGGCTGATGAGGAGTTGGTAGTGGTAGTGCAAGGACCTGGGTTTGGATGAATGTCCCCGTGTTTGAGTAGACCCAGTAGAAGATTATATTTAAGTTTGAAGACTTTAAAGACTATAGTGTATTCCTTTCTGATTTGGAAATATTTCGTATGGGTTAATCTGTGAAATTGTGGAAGAAGGTAGGATGATGATGTTATGTTAATATGGGTGTGAGAAGTTGTAAGAGAGAATGGGTTTGTTTGTCTTGTAGGCTGTTGAAATCTAGTAAAGTTTGGGACTTCATAGTGGCTTAAGCTGTAAGATATTAGTAGAGAGGTAAGACATGCAGACCAGAGGATTACTTTAAAGTGTATTGGCCTGCCTGGGCTAGTCATTGTGAGGCTTATAGGTTTGGATAAACAGGTCAGATTGGGTTGTAGAGTAGGCCAGTGAAGGGGTGGAGCTGCTTGGGGAAATAGGGAGAGGAAGGCAAAAACCAATCAGGGGTAAAATATCTAATTGATTAATAAGATAAGGTAGGTTATTGGTTGGAGTTGTGGCTATGGAAGTATAAGGTTAGGTGCTCTGGGGGTGGGTGGGATTTGGGGGTAGGGGAGTGGAGTGTGCCCGCAGGGTGAACAGAGTGGGTAGAGCTAAAGGATGGACAAGACACCACAGCAAAAAACAATCAGTTAAGAGGTACAGTTGTACAACATGAGAATATGTATATAACAGTGCCCAAAAGGGGATCAAGTAACACAAAAGTGGTAGTTAATAAATTTGTTCAATGTTAGAATGTGTATCTAATGGTACCTAACACATTCCTTCAACATTAGAAGGAATATATAATGGTGCTCAACAGGGGGAGGGGGAGGTAACACAATTGTACATTAGAATGTGTATAAAATGGTGCCCAAAATGGGGTAGGAAAACAGTTGTGCAACATTAGAATGTATATGTATATATATATATATATATATATATATATATATATATATATATATATATTTACCCAAAATGGTATAAGTAGCACGATTGTATAACATTCGAATGTGTATATAATGGTACCCAAAAGGTGGGTAGGTAACACAGAAGCAGTAGGTAATAGTTTGCACAGTGTCAGAATGTATGTATGTATGTATGTATATATATATATATATATATATATATGTATATGTATATATATATATATATATATATATATATATATATATATATATATATATATAAAATGGTGCTCAAAAGGGAAAACATTAGAATGTATCTATAATGGTACCCAGTAGAGTGTTTGGTAACACAATAAGGCTAGGTAATACATGTGCGCAATATTAGAATGTATATATAATGGTGCCCAAAAGGAGGTTAAGTAACACAGTAAGTGGTAGGTAATACACCTGTATATATATAACGGTACACAGATATGTAAAGTTTTTTATGATGATTACCTCTCTGCACCAGTGCCAGTCATGAAGATAGGCTATATACATGACATGGTTAAAAAAAACTGTCTAAAATTCCTGACACTACTACAAGATGGAAGAAGTAATCCACATGCTTTTATTTTTTCTAGATAAACCTTTTGCTTTATTCAAGAGTAACTGAATAGTATGACTTTTCCATAGCAAGTAAGATGTGTCAAAAACTTAGATGGAAAACTGAAACTACTAATAAATAAGAAAAAAATCAACCAGATGAGTGCTTTCACCTTGTAAATAAAGTCTACTTCAGAGTTAAAAATGTTGCTTTTCGTCTTTACAACATGATCTGAAACATAATTAGTTCCATTTGGAAATGGCTCTCAGACCATCATCTTTGTCAATTTCAGTTACGTTCTCTCATATAATTTGTAAAATTTACATGGCTAACCAATATATCATCACAGCAGGTATTTCATCCTCAAGGGCTACCTCTCACTTTCACCAAAGAACAAAAACATAATTATAGATCTTGCTTGATGGCTCACTCTTTTTTTTTCACAGTCAGATGGACAACAATACCATCAGAGAATCATAACTAAAAGTGGCTTACATCATATCCAAGTTAGTGACATATGGATCCATTGCAATCAACATTTTAACTTCTGGGCTAGAATATGCCTTATCCTTAGTGGATAACCGCTCGAGGCTTACTACAGTATTACTTCTGACTACCCCAATTTTCTATCATCTTGTGTGAAAAATATTTTCTAAAAGTAGCTCCCGCCTCTTTTCTTTGAACGATCTACCGAATGATATTACAGCTTTGCAAGATTTTAAAAACATTTAAGAAAATGTTAAAACAATATATTTCTAATGAATAGAAACGCACATTCACAACAGTAAAACAGCAATCAGTAAACTCACTATCACAGAGGATTTCATCAAAGCAGACTTGGTATGTGAACATTTTTCTTTTTTTCTTTTTTTTTTTTGAAGGCCTCATCAGAGTAGTTGCCCTTTTGAATTTTATCCTACAACTTGTCCTGAATGCAATTTGAACTGTATGCCCCTCACCCACATTTTCACTCCTGCTGAATTGCTTTTATGCCTTCATGTCCTTTTGCAATCATCTGCTTTCCTTCAGAAATAGTCCAAGCACACAGTTCTGCAGGTCATCTCTTTGTGGTTATTTATTATTTAATGTGATTATATAGGTAAGAGTAAATCGACCATACCGTTGTTTGAATTATTGTTAAGCTGAATAGTGTGGGTGGAATGAGCTCTCATTCTGTAAGTCTGAATGCCTACATTAGTCATATCTGTGTGTTTTAATTTTAAGAACATGTCCCTTTAAGAAGCTTTGACATGTATATGTAAAGTAGAAGCCTGCTTTTGATATTGCAAGTTGCTACCATTGCCCTGTGTATGGACTTCTCTAATACTGAATTAGTGTTTAAGCGTGTCAGGCCCGCCACCACATGTAGTCTCTCCGTCCCATTCTCTGCTTATTGCATGCATTTTAACTGGTATACCAGCATCTCTTTTCAATGGACTAAGCACAATTTCTTTATACTGTGTCTCTTACACAGAAATACTTCCTAAAGCCCAAAACTGAACTGCCCTGGAAGTCTAAAGGCTGGCCTTTCCTTCTGATCTTAGACAGAAAAAAAAAAGGGAGACTTCTTGTTCCAGTGTCTGATTTAGCAAAACACAAAAGGCAGGTTATGCAATGTTCTGAGGTTGCTATTGTTAGTTACATTTACTAATTTATGTGAGCTGTGTGTTCGAATCATACCACACTCTCACTTAGCTGTATGTGCTTAAAAATGTCTCCACCCTGAATAGTAAAATGAGGGACTGAAACATGAGTTTTTTTTTTTTTATTTTTTGCAAAAGCAGCCCTGTAGTAAATTAAATAACTGCTAATTGTTCAAGCAGGTAATTTTCGATAGCTGCCAATAAACATACTTCCATTTAAGAAATTTGTAGCCTCAGACATGGGGTAATCTATCATAGACAACTCTGTAGGATGCATAAAATAATTAAACTAAAGCAAGCACTGCAACGAAATAGCAGTGGATTCACTCATGAGCTCTGAGGATTCCTTCATAGTAAACTGGGGGTGCATGATCAATATGATAGGTTGCTGACAGCATCACATTGCTTTCTTCCCGGCCACCCCCAGGCTAAACTATTTAAACACTCTGTGCCATTCTCACTCCTCCCAACAAAAAATACCCCTTAACTTTAAAATTCATTTTCATCAAGCTTTTACAGCTCATGCTGTATTCAGCACTGAAGCACCAGAGGCAGCACCCCCACCTTGAGTAAAAAATACAACTGCAAATAATTCTACCGCTAACAACATTGCCCACTTAATGCTACAATCAGTATCTCTGCCAACACTGCAAATACTCCCTGTTACTGACTAAATTTCAGTACCGCTTATTCTATACAGAATTATAATATCGTCTCCAATAATGACCCTCCCTCATACTGACACAAAACCTCACCTACACCCGCCAGACCTTACCTCTCTCACCTGTGCTTTAGTCAGTGCCAGTATAACAAGCTCTATCATATCAGCACTTTCTGGCCTTCCACTCTCCTGATGTATTAAGTATTAGATATTCAGAAATTATTACAACCACATTCACCATTTTCCCCAGGTTTTAGTACAAGTCTGAGTCCTAACCTGGAACTAGGAATGGTGGTGTTAATACATTCACTTTTCTGTAGTCAGCCAGACCTATCCCTCTGCTGATCATGAACCAAACTATACTCTCACTAAACTGGCACTCGCATCATCTCTCCCCTATACATCCCTTTTGCTTACTTTCTACAACCTACCAGAATTACAAAATTCAAAGCTGTTCTACATAGAATTCTAGTAGCATTAGCTCATAACAAGCACATCATTATCTTTGGTGACTTTTAATTTAACTTTATTTATTAGCCCCATCAAGCATGATATGTCTGAACTTCTTACCAACCGGAAACTACTCCAAGTAGTGAGTGAACCAGCCAAATATAATCTAAAAACAAATCATCCAGGCATAGGCCTCAATATAACCTCCCACCCTTCCAACATCTCTTTCTCCACCTAGCCACCAACCTTTAGTGACCTCTGCCCTGTATGTTCATATGTGCATACTAGGCTAACAACCACAGGGGACTTTTTAAGTGTAGCCATTTTCCCTAAATGTATTTGACAAGTTTTGGTACCCTAAGGTTATTTTAAGTGGTATTGGTAGGTTGGGGCTTGGGTGGTCAAGCATTTATAGGATGTCTCTCTCCAATACAGACATGGGATACATTTCTGATTTCCCATCCACTGGTCCATATTACGCATAGGTAAGAACTCTGCTTCACATGGATGGGAAGACTGTTCCAGAGAAGGGGTAGTCTTTGAGACACATACCTATTCCTCCTCCAACATGCTTTACTTATGTTGCACACAACGTTTAAGTCATTATATCAGATAATTCAGAAGCTCTTTGCTTTCCAGATATGCGGAAGGTCCATCAGAGTAGGATCCAGCTATGCTTTGCATGCCCCACAACAGTCTAAAGGAGACAGGAATAGAGCTTTGATGTGATCCACATAGGACATCTTGCTACCCTGTATTCTTGCTGTGAGAAACTTCTCTGGAAGATCCATTTGTTGCATGTGCCTAGTCAGTTATATACTGAAGGGGATGTTGTACTCAATAATTGGTCTGATGAGGGCTACATACAGTGGAAAGAGCCCTTCATTGGACCTAGATGCCATACCCTTGCTTATAAGTTGGACAGCATAGAATGATTTCCTTACTGCCAAAGGCACATAATGGTTGAAGACCAGGTTACTATCTACAAGAGTATTTAAATCCCCGACCACCAATTCTACTCATAGGAGTGTGTTATCAGTGAGGCAGTTTCCAGGAGTAGCTGACTTACCAAAGGATACTACTGTGTAGTTCTTGACATTGAGTTCTAGGTCGTGGATTTGGCAAACATTACTTGTATGTGTCAGCCCTTCCTGGAAGATATTAGTGTCTTGGGGTGATTTATGACTGCACCTAGTTTGCAATCATCTGCAAACTTGGTCAGCCAGAAGCCCTTGATGATTGTCTTTAGAGTGGTAGATGCGAAAAAGGATTGGATCCAGCACAGCTAGCCCTGAGAGACTTGCTAGTGATTGGCATCCTGTGGTGATGCATTCCCCTTTCTTAAGTTCTTGTGCCCTATCTTTGAGTCAGCTGACAATCCAGGAGATGATATAGGAGTTCATACTAAATTTTATGTTATTTTTTACAAAACCTAAGTGGGGTATTGTATCCTTTGACCAATTCAAGGTAGGCAGTATGCACCATTTTGCCCTCATCTATTGCTTTGTTGACGTTCTCAAAGATATCCGCTAGGTTGAGAAGGGATTATCTGCCCTTGACAAAACAAACTGGGTTGGATCCACTGTCTTAGGATTTCTGTATCATTGTTAAGCATTTCCATTATACTTCTTTCCATGGCCTTGTGCATGAGACTAGTCAAACTAAAGTGTCTTTAGTAACCAGAGTCTGTAGATTGCTCGTCCTTGTACTGAGGTATGACACTAGCAGTTCTCCAGTTGCATAGCATAAAACCTCTCTGGAGGTTATGTTTGATTAGTGACTGTAGTTGTCCTGACAGCTTGTGTTTCATGCCATTTCGGTGGCATCCTGGTATATTATCAAGGCCCATTAATGCAGTGTTCTTGACCTTGCAGAGCACATTAAGGACCTGCTCCCTAGTGATAGCTGGGAGGGGTTATGTTCAATGGTATTTCCTGTGGTGTGGCTGGGGGAGGTATAACGTTGGAACTGAATTTGTTGGCCAGTAGATTTGTTATATCTTCTAAGTCAGTACAGGATGGTTTCATTTGCAGGTATTGCTATGTACCTTCTTTGAGGTTGTAGATTTAGCTTACGAAAACCTTATGGTTGTTTTTGGCCTGGTAGGCTATTTTTACTTCAAATTTGGCTTTGGTAGACTTGATTAACCCTATGAGTTGCTTGTTTAGATTGACAAGATGGTTTTTATCCTGCTGGGTGTTGCACTTGTTGATTTTTGCCTTAACTTACTTTCTTTTGTTATATAGCCAATTGGTGTTGGGATTCCACCAGGCTGTCTTTGTTTTGGAGTTTGTTCTATGCTCATTCTTGGTAAGCACAGATGTCCTTATGCAGCTATTAACATGATTGTACAGGCTTTCTGTGAAAAATTCCACATGGGGTGTAGTGTTCTCTCAGTTTGGTGGGGGGGGGGGGGGCTTGAAATATTGCCAGGTTACCACTTAATAGTAGGAAATTTGCTTTAGGCAAAGTGTAGTACCATATCCTAGCAAGTTACAGGTCCTTGTGTGTGAGTCAGGAAACCCAAAACACATTTAAAATTACTGGAGACACTCACTATTCAACCTATTTCCATTTTCATAGGTAACTTTAACTGCCCCACTATAAACTGGGAATCATGTTCAGTCCCAAACATGCATCCCTAGAGATTCTTAGGCTTTAACTGAAATGCCCTGACTAAAGAGTCCATATGCCCACCAGGAGAGCGAACATACTGCATTTGGTCTGTACTAACATGGTAGAATGCTGTACCTCAATTAGAGTAATGTTCTCCCTGTTAAGTTCAGATAATAAAGCTGTCTCCTTTGAAATAAAAATAAAACCCTGGTCCCCAGATAAGCTTGGGATAATTAGGATCTGGTCTGTGGTAATTTGGACTTGGAGTAGTTTAAGCACATTATCCTTTTTCACCAACCTTGACATATATTTGTTTTTGAGATGCATCCACTTTTACTCCCTGCCTGTGCAGTAGCTGGTCTAAATATATGGAAAGCATTGCAGCCCTGTACCTCCAGGGTGCTCCACACAGCTTTAAACTACACACATGTCTGCGTTCTCTAAGGAGAGGAGAACTTGGATGGAGTAGACTTTCTTGTTTAGATTCCTGGCATTGACTAGTGACAGCTTTGGCAGACCAAGCAACATACCAAACATAACCTGATTGAGGACAAGTGCTACAAAAGGCAAATATTGGAATAATTGTTTTGCACGTGGGCAAGTCCTGTACCCTCACACCAACTACTTTATTTATATGCATCAACTCCAAGATCACACTACAATGGGGAAAGTGCAGATTCTGTGATCTCACTGTGAAGTTATCTTGCACAGGCAAAAAAGTCAGTATGTGTGATCACCTGATTTTTATTCACACATGCCATCTTTTTTCCTGTTCATAGATTCGTTGGTGTGTACAAGGCTAATGACCCCTTGGGGCTTTTTAAGCCTATCAGTGTATGTCAAATCTCTAATAACTTCTGGTACCCTTGGTAAGTGTAAGTAGAGGCCAGGGAGATGAAACATTTACAGGCTGCCTGTGTCCATTAGAGACATAGATGCCGAACTGGGGATGAATTTCCTGTTTCTCATCCATTGTCCAAGTTACACTTGAATTGGGTTAGGGAGGAAGTCTGATTCACATGGATGGGGGAGCCTGCTCCAGAGAAGGATCGTCTCTGAGATGCATACCTGCCTCTCCAGTAGGTCTTATTTATATCACAGGCAAAGTTTCAGTCATTAGAATGGATAATTCTGGTGCTCTTCAAAATGAACTTTCAGCCAAAGATATGTATCTCATATTGATTGCTTCATTTGATATGAAGCTCATTTGAGCTAAAAAAAAATGGATCATTTGATTGAAAACTCATTTGATATAAACCACAAAACATAAAAACTCATTTCACTGAAAATGTCACATACATTAACTATATCTCTAAAGACTATTTTTGTGGGAGAGCAAGTCCCCCCTATACACACACACACACACACACACTCCAATATGAATGTTTATACCTGTTTGTATATAAACTGTATTTATATTGTAACATTTTGTGGTAAATCCTGTTTGTTTGGAACATTTTTCAGGTATACCAGTGTAAGTGGTCTCTGTCCAAAAGGTCCTTTTAGTCAACATTTAAAAATATGACAAATAGATATAAAATATGTTGGTCTGGCTGGTACTGAACTGCAACATGGTTGACCACAGTAAGCTATGAAAATCCATTGAAAAGAACACCTTTTGAATGGGTTAATTATATACTTAAAAAAACACACTGGGCCAGCACAGTTAAGGTGAACCTCCAATAACTATTTATTGTAGCAACAATAAATAGAAAAATGCTCCAAAAAATTACAAACCAGTTTCGGCAAAAGCCTTCTTCAGTGTAAACACAAGCCAAGATCCGTGTGTGTTTTTTTTTTTTTTTTTTTTACTTTATTCTGGCCCTGCACTCTTGTCGTACTCTCGTACTGCTGCTGTGTGTTTAATTATATTATTAATCAACTGCACTGTAGTGATCAGACACTGAAATGCTCAAACTGCAAAACATTGATTGCAAACGATTGTGATCTAAAACCAGAAAACAGAAAAAAAACGCATTAAAATGAAATTTATGAAATGAGACAAATCCCCACATGGGATGCTACATCCTCCACAGCCCCTATTTAATTATATATACCAACTCCAAGATCACATTACAGCTGGGAAAGGAAGAACTACCACTCCCTGCCATACCACCATTTTGTACATTCAGCTTCTCGCAGTTTTCAAAATACTTCAGTGTCGATATTGCATGGTGGTAGGTAACCTCTTCAACATTTAGAGTATTCAGCTTTACAAATGCAAACCATCCATGATTTATCTTTATTTGGTTGACTTAACACAAATGTTGACATCCTACAGAACCTCGACTTCCTAATATGCAAGAAGCTTGATGCATGGCACTATAAAACATTGTTTTTTGCAGGAGAGCAAGCTCCCCTGCACACTCCCTGTGGTGGCCCCCCCCCCCACACACACATTATATATATTACGTCTTGAGATTGCCCATTCCCCAGGGAAAGGACATTTTCCCTACCCGGGCATTGTTGATCTTACACACCTGTCGACTATCTATATAGTTGATCAAATGCAGTCTACCTGTATGTCGACCAAACTTCCTGTTTACCAAATCATTGGAACTCACCATCAGTATATATGTATGTATAGGTTTACTATGGCAATGTTGAAGCGGACTCAGTTGAATGATGGTATCATCGACCCACGTCCGTGAAACTGACAGTGTCACAATGAAAGTATTGTATTTATACTGGCATTAATTTCATGAATCACAGTGAAAAATTTTTAAAGTTCATTAATTAATATGCTTTACTAGTTAAGGTATATAGTTTAATATTTTTCAGCACATTTGATTTTAATTCTGTGATGTATTTAGTTGTATATGTTAAAAGTGTAGGTTTTTAATACATTTGCTTGCAAGTTTCTGAATGAAGTTTGTGGGCAGGTATTGTGATATAATTAATTCATTATTCAGCACCTTTCTTTCTGATTGTATGGGAGTATCATGTGACGATATGAAATGGTTTAAAGGAATGTTTTAGATGTTGGTAATATCTGAAGAAATTTGAACTTAGTTTCAAACGAAAAGTGCTTAATATTAAATACTTTAACAGCTTCATACTAGTACCCCCAGAGTCTTTTGTTTGTTATATTTTCAAAATATGTCTCAAATTTGACCTCAGAACATGTGCTAACATGGGTCAAGATAGGGCGGAAATATGTACTTTGACAATGTCTGGTCTGACATTGTTACCATTCACCCTCCAGACTTCGTTGAAGTGGATTCGACCAAATCCACTTCAATATTGTGATTGTAAACCATATGTATATATATTATGTATGTTTATGTACATTGTAGCAGTCTGTATTTCTAATCGAACTGAGACTTAAAAAAAAACAATTTTTTTACCTGAGCATGTCCAGCCTTTTGCTCTATGCCTTCAGTGTACCTTAACTTTCAGTATCCTTGATTAGTGGTGTTGGTGGTCTGCTGGATGTTAGCTTTTTACCTGTTTGGGAGTTTAAAATGGGTTAGTAAAATTGAAGTCAAGTCATCACATAGTATAGCCAGTTAAAGAAGGAAATCTCATAGCTGTGGTTGTAGCCCGCAGTGTTCTTTATTTCAGTCAGATAAGTGGTGCTCCAAATTGACTTCCTTTCAGCTGATCATCTTATAATCCATTCGCACTGTCGACAGCTCCCATACCCTCCATGTTAACCTGCTTTTCTGCCAAAATTTCCTGGTTTATTCCAGTGCCAAAATAGGACTACTAGGCACTTTGAATTTTTCCGTGGTGTTTTGCTGTACCATATTATTCTGATTCTGATTTGTTGCCCTAAGGAGCATATTTAAGCCATTTGCCATTTTGAAAAAACGTATGTGGTATACTTGCATATCCACTATTTCAGGATTACTTTTTTCAGTAAAGTGCATTTCTACCATAGTATGAAAACATGTCCATCATTTGATCACTGCTACATTAGCCTTAGCTATGTTATGTCAGATATAGCCTGCTTAGTATATAACAGACTGACAGCTTCCATAGCTTAATGGCACCTTACAGGCACCTAGACCATTGACTGCTCAAACAAGGTTGTAGAAAATCAGTGGTCTAGACTTCAAGCCTCTCAGAGCTTTCCTGTTGCTGAAGAGTGCTCCTCTTGTTGGTTTTCATGGATTGATGGCTGTCTACCACACCTCTCAGCTCTCCAGATTTTTGCATAATGTCCATATTTTTGCCTTATATTTTTGGTCTGTTTTTTCATAAAATTGTGGTTTTCTGGCAAATCACTGTCAAATAATTGAAGACTGAAGTCTGTAAGTAATGGCAGACATTTGAGTTTGTCTTCATATTCTTCAGAATATTCATGCTAATGTAAAACACTGTTATTCTATCACCTTTCTATGTTTGTAAGAGCAGTATCTAAAACGTGTCCCTATTTTGGGGCCTTTGTGTCCCCGTTATTTATGGCTTTGTCCAGATTTCTTGCTCTAAGAGGTTGAGAGGTATGTCGGCTACTGTTTCTCCATAGCTAAGAAGATAAGTTCTGTTCGGGGAAAAAACTTTCCACTTTAACTTTATTATGACTGAAACAGTACTTTATTTGAAGAACTATGTATTTTTAACAGTTTTTTTTGCAGAAACCCTAATGTGTAAATAGAACGGATAACTCAAAAGAAAACTCTTCTTGCATGCATCCACTGAAAATTTTACCAAATAAACAGAAACTCCACTTAGAATGTGTAAAATAAATTTAATGAAAGGCTTAATATGTTTCGTCCTACAGAGATCAACCGCTGGACTTCATCAGAACAAATCACTATTACATTCCATCCATTTAAATAATTAAAAACCAAAACATGCCTAATAAATTGTAATTATTGGAACCAAGGAAATTCATCCTGAAGAATGTTAGACTCTACACTGAAACATTGCAAAACTATTACTATACAAATATATGAATAATGCATAAGCATGTGTGTGTATATCCATCTATGGGTTCCTTTCAGAATGTCGAAATACTGAAACCTCGATTGTCATATGGTCGAGACCATATGATCGAAGTTTCAGTATTTCGAAATTCTGAATGGAGATCTGCATACAGAATGGAATGGGAGATTTCCCTTTTCTTCGCTGTAGTGCGATCTAAGAGTTGGTATATTTAAGTAGAGGGGGTGAAGGAGTATTGGTCCCCTGCATAATTATGTAGCTATTTTGGGGGGGGGATTTGTTTCGGAATTTCAATATTCCGAAACATTGATCATACGGTCTCGATCATATGACATTCCATGTTTCGGAATTTCGAGATTCTGAAGTGAATCCCTATCTATATATATATATATATTTATTAACTTATTGGTCTATTCCAAAAAGTAAAAAAAAATTACAAAAACCCAGAGAAACACAGTAATTCAGTCCCTGTAAGACTGTTGCATTTCATGAGTTGCCACAATAACTCTCTGTACTTAGTGTCCCAATGACCACCCCTTCAGTCAAAGGGTATCTTTTCTAATAGTTAAATTATCTCAAAGACTAATCAATTAACAAGTCTACTTCCATGTAAATGCACATTGTGTGCACATTTCAGTACTAAACCTTTTAAGGTGGCGTGTAGCTTTCTCTTCTGTAGTGATATTTTCTTCAGTTCCTATACTAACCTTTATAGTTCTGCATTTAGAATTCTTCAACTTGTTTTCAGCATTTGTGCTGACATTGCTTACAGTTTTTGTTTTCTTTTGCTGTATCATTGCTACCTGATTTTGACTGCAGACAAAAAAAAAAAAAACATTTTAGTGTCTAACCACACCAACAAGTTCTGGCTTCTTTTATTTCAATCTCTGCTTTATTTCATTTTCTTTCTTTACTGCTATGTGCATAAAATCTATTCACTAACCAGAAATCTCACCAGGACAGTGTGCAATGTTGCCATTTCTCTCTCTGTTTTCTACCTTCCCCTTTTTCATGTTCTGCATTATTCTCCCTCAACACCATTCTTTCCTTGTGTTTTCCTTCTCTTAGCTGATTTCTTTCTATTTTAGGATGAATGCATGCCACCCAACAACTTGTTTTTTCTTCTCTAGATCCATTTGAAAAGGGCACCTCAGAACATACGCCATCTACCCACTTTTCCTACTTCCTTATTTATTACGGGCTAACTTTTCTGTCCTGTACTGACACATGTTGATTTAGAACTTTGAATCATAGATTTAAACCTTCCATTTCCAAAATGTGAACAAATGGGCAAAATATGGAGCAGATGCTAACAGCATTCTAACAACTTCATCTAGGAAGCTTACAGGATGGTTACAGTGTGTTACTTAACACTTATACAAAGTTGTTGTGATGAATTAGTATGATATAATATTACTTACCATGTTTATTAGCTGAAATTCTAAATAGTCAGTGTGTGACGGACCCTTTCAGTGTGGAACAGTGAGGAATATGGGCTTTTTAAGAGTCAAACTGAGGAATTTTCTTCACAATGAGTGCATTAATACATCATCTTCCTCAGCGGGTACCCAGTGCTTAGAATTTTCTTCTTCTGAGGCTCTCTCTATTACCTTGACAGAAAGCTCTGAATTCTGTTCAGGTTGTACATTGTTTTTACTTCCTAAATTTGCTTCCTTAGAATACACACTCGATAAGGGATTATGTCTCTTCATTAGTACTAATCACTCCTATTCCCTGTCATACAATATTTTCAAGCCACAGTGATTCTTCTACTTTCTGCTCTGTAACACTGTCTGTCTGTAACCGCTTTCTTCCCTGCTTTATGACCCTGTCAAAGTGCCCTGCTATATGACCCTGTCAAAGTGCATCACCTTTACCCTTGCATGCTACTCTGTTGTAGCAGAGTACAGTATTTTCGTGAGCAAGTCTGTCATGTTTCACACAGGGCTGTAATATTTTGGTGAACAAATCTTTCAGTTCTACAGATTCTTCCCTCAAAGGATACTCTGACAACAAGCTGCAAGTTCTTTTCTTTTACAGATTCTGCTCGTGTGCTGCCTTGCTCTGCCTCAGCACGTTGCACTACTTTGTGCAAATCATTTTTCCTTTTCTAGTTTCTGGGCTTCCTCCTTAATCCTGATTTAAGTTTTGGATTTCCGTATGATTGTCACTGTTTTGCCCTCTTTCCTTCCCATTCTTATAGTGAATAGGTATATCAAGTTCTTGCTCTCTCTCTCTCTCTCTCTCTCTTGAGCTCTCCAGTGCATCAGTTTGCTATAATGAGGTCTATGGCCTCTCCACATGCCAGCATTTTCCATAGTGCTTTAAAACATTGAAATCAGGGGGTTAAAGGATGCAACATCTTTTCCCAGCACTGTCTCAGTTTTTGCACATGTAAGAGCTACTCCATATTTTGGATGTAGCTACCTTATAATGAGACCTCATGGGAGCCCTTAATAAGGGAAATTGTGCTTCCAGAATCTAGAAGTGCTTCAACCACTCTCCCTTATAAAAAATATGTTTTACTATTTTGGTTTTAACATAGTAATCACAGGCTGTCTTAATTATTTTAGATACCAGAACAAACTTGTCTAAAGCATGCATTTTAGTTTTCATATTAACATTCCTTTTACAGAACATAGCATTATGACCTCTCCCTCCACATTTATCTCAAATTAAAACTCTATTTGTATTCTGTTTCACTGAAGAGGGTGCAT
>NC_056747.1:66002590-66082590 GCF_019279795.1 Protopterus annectens
CTCTTTGCCTATTGCAAGATTAATTGGCAAGTATTATTATTATTATTTTTCATGATCTCTGTCTTTGCACATATTGTATATAAACAGCTTCATTAGAGCAATTATTATATTTATACATTTTCTGAAGTATCTCTAGGCTACTTCATTATTATTCTCATTGTTTGCCATTTATATAGTTTAATTTTAGATGCATATTGCATTTTCTGCGGGCTGATCCTGAAAATATTTCACTGGGATCAGTGTTCTACCCTAGTAAGCAAATGGAAATAAATTAAAATAAACAAACTTTAGAACTCCTGCATCCTAATACTCCCATGATAGATCACTGACGCCTACTCCTATATGACCTGTCATTTAAAAACCCTGCAAGCAGTAGTTATCAGGTAGTGGTAGATTTCCTGCATTTGACAAAAACATGTCTCCGTCACATGCCCTGTTCACAGGAGCAGTTATCTAACCACCTCACTAATCCATTGGCCACAACTTTATAATTTATATTTAAAAATACTGCAAGGCTGCAGTTTTTGTCAAATTCAAGATTGTGCTTTCATTTTGCAATAGGGTGACATAGTTCCTCCTGAGTGAAGGTGGGATTGTTCTGGATGCACTATGTCTCTATGGCTACTCCAAGAAAGAGTTAAACATCATTTGTTATACCTAATCTTTCATACTTTCCACCATAGGGATTTTTCATGTTGAATGACATTACATCATTTACCTCTTCTTTTGTTGCCAGCCTTTCTAGCAACATTTGGCAGCTAGAGTCTGTCATCCATCCACACACCCCCTTTTTCCCATTTTTACGCATGGGATCTGGATGTAACTTCAACGGTGACAAGTCATCTAGAGCCATGTTCAGCAGAAAACTGCTTCCTAGATATCTCTCTCTTTCCCTTCTTGCTTGTGTTTCTCTTTTCAGCCTCACATTTAGTGCATCAGCTGTTCATACGGATTCGTAGAGGTTTGTAATATTCTTTATGTCTGTACACATGCTTAGTTTCTGGTCCTTAAATGTTGTTGTTCTTTGTACTGTTGCTTTTGTAAAATCTTTTTCCAATACTGTATCATTTTTACCATTTCAACCTAGCTTAGCCTTTTCTTGCTGTTTGGTTCTCTGACTCATCATTTTATTGCAGCCTCCTAATCCTTTTTCCGTTCTCTTTATTGTGTCACTCCTTTTTACCCCCCCCCCCATTACTTTCATCATGCTGCTTTTCACTACATCTTTGCAGCCTTCTAATCCTTCCATACGTTCCTTTTCAGCTTTAGTCCTTTTCAAAGGACATGTACATTTTAACCTTTTCCTCAACAACACATTCCCTACAGCGTTGGGATAATCCAATAATCCAAGGTGAGAATCTAACCCCATCAGCCCCAGTGACATCTTTAACATCAGGGGAGCATGCCCACATAAGGCTGCTTTTCTTAATCTGCACTGCCATTGTAACTTAAACAGAAGTCCTAAACATTATGGCCATATCACATATGTACTGCCCTCAAAATATAATTTGAACAGCAGTCTTAAATCCTTAGGATTATATCAATTCAGTAGTTATATTTATTTTTATTAAGGGTTCAACAGTTACTAAACATTCATTAGATCATATATACCCATATGATTCATTATTGCCCTCTACATTGTCCTATGCATCTCATTACACCACAGCATCTGGTCCACCAGGGATTGCAGTTTTTCACACCTCTAAAACATCTTATCCTCCTTTTTTATCTTTGTTCTCGATATTTTAGTCCTGCTTCAATACTGGCATTACTGGTATAATTTTATTGTACCTACTTTCCCCATCTAAAATGTTTTTAGGAATGAGATTGCCATGCAAATTGCTTGCATTTTAAAACACATTGCTTGTGCACTGGGACAATCATTGATATAAAATTGTATTTTCTGTTGTTTGTGTTTATAAGGTCAGAACCCATTAACTCTCAAACATTTATAACTGGCAAGGTGGATTAAGGTTCATAGGTGAATACTAGGCTAACAGCTCTGAAGGGCCATTTTAAGCCTAGCTAATAATATAAGGTGAGAATCAAACCCTGTACTTTGGGCCTATGAGGTAAATACTTTAACCATCATGCCAAACCTCCCACCCCTCTCAGGGGGTGTTAGTGTCCAATACAAATGCAATTAAAGAAAAATACAGTTAGTCAATAACATTGTAGTGAGAAATAACACAGGTTACAATATATGTTCCAAGAGGGTTGATATAGTAAAATGACACTATTCACTTTGTTTTACAATGATAATAATGGCTATAAAATGCTTTTTAAATACTGCTGCTTATAATAATTCTGTTGAGGTGGGCATGACTATTTTGGCATAATTGTTGATTGCTTTTAAACTTCTTGGGTTCCAGGAAGGTAGCTGGTCTAGACACCTAAACCTATGCTACCACATCAACAGCACCAAATAGCATGAATGGTGCCTTCCCTAATGCTCCAATAGCATGATGGAAACCTACCCCAATGCTCCAATAGCATGATGGAAACCTACCCCAGAGCTCCAATAGCATGATAAGTATCTGCTCCAATAGCATGATGGGTACCTACCCAATGTGGCCTCCCATTTTTGAAATAGGTTGCCCTTACATATCAAGAAAAATTCTTTCCCAGCAACCTTTAAAACCAGCCTAGGTGACTAGATGGGTGATGAAAATTTTCAGCTGGGTTAGAGGTCGAAAATTTGCTTAATGTAGCCTTGGTTCTCAGTGGTTTCTTGGCTGTTGGCTTAATAAGAACCTATGAACTTTTTAAAGATGTCAGCCTGACTAAAAATTTATACTTAAAATTAAAAAGTGTCTCTAGATATAAAAAGTCTCCTCATTTTACTTTTGACGGTAATGCCAGTTTCCTTGGTGTATAGTAACAAATGCAGGTGGGCAGATTTATTATGTCAGTGTACTAAATATCCCAAGTGATAAACATTAAAATCTTTATTATCACATCTTATTAATAAGAGAGAATGCCAGATTTATTTGACCATTTCAGATGAAAGTGATAGTTTTACTGATGTAGTGGTCAAATTATTAAATTATTTCCAGCCAATTAAAATATACTGTTTGAAATATATAAATTAGAAATTCTATACAGAATGATTATGCAGCAATGGAAATGCATTATGGGAACAAAGAGAATTGTGGGTTTTCAGGCATGAGCTAACAAAGTAGAACATCAGCTATGAAGTTCTGTCAAAGGAAAGGCTATTTTTGGTGCATATTTTCTTCCCTCTGTAAGCTGATCAATAAGCCTCTCTAGTGGTACGTGGCCCCATTCATTCCCTCCAGTGAGGATCATCTTCAGATTGACCAGGGTGCATGCCTGTCATCGGCACAGACACCAGGGGAGAGGTATTTGCTCTCCTGTTGGTTTTCCAGTAATTGAGAACATTTTCTGTTATCCTAATCCTTGCTGTAGTGCTGATATAGAAACCTGCAAGCCTGTATGGACTGCCAGCATTCCCACTATGTCCCTGCATGCATACTCCTTCACATGTGGAACACCAGACAACATCACAAGTACATTATTGCTTAAACTGTCCCCAGCTTTTAGATTTCATGTGACTTCTGTCCCATGACACCAACCTGCCAGAAGACCCCCCCCCCCCAAGATCGTCACCACCCCTTCTCTCTGGCAGCGACCACAGTCATCTAAGCTGCTAATCAAAGACAAGTCACCTGGGCAGTAGGTAGGAGAGCTGCAGAAGCAACGCTATATTTGATCCGTATTTCTGATCAGAAAATATGCCAGATCACTCAAGCTTTCTAAGCTGATTGTAGGGAAGATAGAAGCAGCAGAAAATACAGAAAAGTACTGAGACAAAAAGTGTGTGTCAAGCCAAAGTTAAGATTTGAAAAATAAAATGCATGCAAATGAAGTAAACAGTTCAATAGCTGGACAGATCAACATAAATAATACATTTGGAAAACAGTGGCAACCATTGTTTAGAGTCTGTTGCAGTTCATTCCCATTTTTAATTTAGTATGTGTGAAACCAAGTTATTATAAAATAAAATAATCCGAGAAATACATTTATTTTCACTATAGAAACTCCAGTGAGTAGGCACACTTTGTTTGTCCTGTTTCCCAAAATATACCTGCCTTTATCTTTTTCTAGGGTTATTCAGTACTAGAAATGAGTTAATTACATTATTTTGGGTCCATAAAAGGAACAGTGTTGAATTGTCAACATATAATTTATAGTTTGATCCCTTGCAGTAATCTTCAATTAAATGGAGTGAATGAAAGATGAATGTTGCTGGGTTCTGGAAATAACGAAGAATATTATTAGCAAATCAGGTGATATTAATGCTTACAAAGAGTTAATTCCTAAACAACTGGGATCTTGAAAGATTTTAAAGAACAAGGATCCTAGAGAAGGAATAAAAAGATGCATTGTCAAAGGACGTTCCCACCTGCTACCTGCAGAAATCGTACTGTAGAAGATCTTCCATTGATAGCTAGACAGGTAGCTGGGAAAGCATTTTTTCAAGACTTTGAATAGAAAAAGAATATGGATACGGTAAGTGCCTTACTTGCAACCAATGCAAATATGCCCTTTTTATTAGCAGAATTGGTATTATAATACAAAATTAGATATAATATTGTTGCCTGATGTTTGCCTTGATTCCTTAAAAGCCAGTTGGAATTTTGACATGACGTAGTCAGCAACCAGAGAAAATATCTTAGCCAGTACCACTTAAAAAATATAGAATGCCTTCATTAATCTGTCATTATATCTGGTTTAAGAATAAAAACAATTCTCAACAGATTCATATATTAATCTCTGATTTTATGTTTTTAATATGACTGTATAATTTGACCAAATCTAGAAATGTTTTTTTTTTATTTTAATTACTGATTTATTTTCCATTTGTTGACTGGAATGGAACACTGTTCACAGTAGACCATTTTCAGACTCATCATATGAGAACACCAGCAAATACATAAAATGCAAAAAAAAAAAAAAACAATAAAAATACAATGTAAGTAAAAAAAAATTGATGAACATTCATGTTTCAAATTTGCATAGCAAATATGTAAACATTCTGCATATTTTAAAACTTTAATGCAAAACAGAAAAAAAACTATGAAAATACAATGTAAAGGAAAACAGTTGTAAATATAAAGGTGCATTTGAACAATATTTTAAATCTCTATTATAAAAGGAGAGAAATATAATGTCAATGACATCCACTGTTTTAATCATTTGGGGAAGAATGAAACCTGGGTTTAACAAATGTAATGATGTCGATGGGAGAGGTTGTGTCTACATCACTGGAATTAACTCTTATGACCATTTTGTAAGTTAGAGGCTGCAGATTGAATCATACTGAGATGTTATGTACATGAGACAGAAATAGAAGCAGGGAGTCTGCTGTTTTTAGGAAGGCTTGACTGTGGGTGATTCAGTGGAGATAATAAATGGCAAGGACTATTAATGATTTGAAAACATATTTCTGAATAAGAGCAGATGGCTTGAGAGAAATGTATGTCTATGAATGGTGAGGAATATGGGGTGTGTGTATTAATAGGGTTCAAGTAATGTTTTGAGTAGGAAAGAATTTGCATTTGGCTTGCTGTGATTGTTGCTTTTATAGCTGCACTCTAAATTCAAAGAGATGTCAGGAGTGAATAGTAGAGTATAGCTTATTTTTCAGTGTTTATAAGTGAAGGGGGATAGATTGAACTCTACTAGTCCAGGAGCCATGCTTAAGACCTGATATAACACTTAAAACATCCTCCAAAAGTACATCCAAATTTAATTTTGAGATGTGGTTTTCAGTAAACGCATATGGAGACAAAATGCCCAAGAATATATTTATATAATTTTCATCAGTAAGAGAATTTTCAAAGCATTTATCTCTACAGCTGTTTAATAAAAACATGTTTAGAAGATCTTACCTTGAGTGAGATAACCATTTACTAGTACTGAAGACATATTCTTTCTTACGGTTTAATTTTACAAGATTATCTAGCAGTTTTGATGAGGTAGCCAACCCTCAGCATATATAGCATGAATTTTGATTCAGAACTCAACAGGCTGGAAACACTTAGTGAGCAGAGCTAATTCAGGGCAGCAGGCGGTTTTGAGAATTTTTTCTGAGTCACAATGTCATAAGTCAATCTTATCTAGTTGCGCTTTACTTTATTTCTGAGATTAGAAATTTGCTTTGGTCAACATTGTTTTAGTATGTGCTGCTTAGTAATCAGGAGGCCCCTGGCCACTGTTTTAAATACAGTCCACAGACTATCCAAAGGGAAATCTTAGTCTTCATGCAATGCAAATGATCACATTGTACCTCAATGTATTCTTCAATCTCTTTGTTTTGCCTTAGTAGTGGATTGAACATCCATGTTGTATGATCTCTGTGATATGAATACATGGTCATTTTTAAATGAATTAATAAATGATCCAAGAAAGATCTGACTTCTGAGCCATATTCAAGGATAGAGAGAGAGTGTAGCAACTGCCGCATGTGCCGGACAACCATCTTACTACTACCACCTAGGAACACAATTTATGAGAGATGCAATTACATAAAGAAGCTAGAGCCTATACTCTCTCCCTCACAAGCCAGTATATCTTGCACTGAGAAGGTTGTCACCAAAATCACTACACCTCAAACACCACCCACAACTACACACCCACATATACAGAGGTTCTCAACAAAAACAAACCCAACACCACCCACAACTACAGAACACACACCCACATATGCAGAGGTTCTCAACAAAAACAAACCCAACACCACCCACAACTACACAACACACACCCACATATGCAGAGGTTTTCAACAAAAACAAACCCAGACAAAGGAGACCTCAGAGGTAAAAACACATGAGAACTTCACAACCCTCCAACCCTCCACACCACATACCATGCATAGTCTACATACCAGTGTCTCGCAACCACTAAGGCCTAACCATAAACCCAACATATTAGTCATAGGAGACTCCATTGTGAGAGACACATGTGCCTCTTACCAGTCTGGATAAGTAGAAAGTCATGGTTAGTTGTTTGTCAGGTGGCAGAATCCGCCATATCACATACACACTCTGTCATAGTCCATCTTGGCGTGAACGACTTGAGAAGTACCTCCCTGATCTATATGAAGAGAGACATGATTGAGCTCACTGAATGTGTGTCCTAGGCAGGTATGTCCCTAGCCCTAAGCAGCATTCTACCGTCACTGAGAATGATGCCTCAATACAAATAGAAAATGATTGACTTCAACAATTGGCTTAGTTTCTGTTGTCATTCCAGGGGGATCCAGTGCCTGATAGCCTAGGAATATATGATTGACAGACCACAATGCTTTGCTAGAGGTGGCCTGCATCTGTCTCACTTGAGCTTCAGGCTTCTGGCAAAGGGCCTTGCCTCCTCCATAGTGCCTTTTTTAGGAAAAGTCATGAGGTCAATACTACCAACATAAAAATTTCAACAAAACGCAAATTAAAGGTCATGCTGCTAAACGCTAGGAGTCTAAATATGAAACTGCACTCATTGCAAGCATTCTTAACCCTGGAAGATGCTGACATTTGTGCAGTCACAGAAACCTGGTTCAAAGCTGCGGACAGCACCCCAGCCTTACCTGGTTACTCCATTCTATCATACATTCAGGCCCCAAAATGTGGGCAGCAAAGCCAAAGAAGGTGGAGTTTTAACATATATTAAAGACACACACATCTTCAGGCTGGTCAAACAGTATGACACACAGGAGACACTCCAGGTGCAGTTAATCATTGACAAGACCACTATTCAAATTATAGCTAGCTACAAGCCCCCAAATTTGACACAAGATGCCCACACCACCTATCTGGACATCTTCAAATCTATCAAGATTCAACCCATTACCCTGATCCTGGGTGACTTTAATTACTCAACCATAGATTGGAAAGACTACCCATGCCAGCACACAGATGCCCAGAGATTCCTTGATTTTATCAATGTAAATGCCTTGGAACAGCTAGTTGATACCCCCACAAGAGGTGATAACCACTGCAGCATCCCTAGGCTATCATCTTCCCTGGTAAGATCAGACCATAAAGTGGTCACTTTCAAAGTCAGCATGTCCCCTGACCCCCCTCTAGCTAGGGCCAAACAGAAAAACTTCTCCAAAACTGATTACAACCTCCTTGAGGGATGGTATAAACAGCTTCCCAGCCCCCTCCCCCACTGTAGGAACTGGCACCAATGTCCAAATCTACACCAAAGTATTATACGAGTATTTATATAGATGCATGGAATCAGGACAGAAATCATCCTCCGCGAGGAAGAGTAAACCTGTCTGGTGGACATCTTCAATAAATAAACTATTTAACAAAAGGAAACAATTGCTGTCCAGGACCAAGAAGGAGCAGGTGCCTAATTAGAAGCAATCTCTCCTTAGCCTGAACAGCAAAAAGAGCGCTAGTGAAATCTTCTAAAGCTAACTTTGAGTCCAAATTGGCCACATCTACTAGAAACAGTCATAAGGCCTTCTTCACACATGTCCGCAATCTCAAAGGAAGCACCCAGATCTGTTCAGAACTGGTGGTCAGGGACACTGCATACACAAATGCTGTAGATATAGTCATTCTACTAGCTGACAGGCACTGAAAGATTCTCCCCTCTGTCCCCCCATCAGTAAATCAGGAGATCCCCAGTACCTGCCCCCCACCCTTTATCTCTAGGGAACAGGTCATCACTGCCCTCTCAAGGGCAAAAAATACAGCCTCCATGGGACCCGATAACATCCCAGGCTGCATCCTATATGAACTTGGGCAGGAACCTGCAGCACCATTAGGCATCCTATTCAACCAAAGCCTGAGTACCGGCTTTGTCCCAACTGAGTGGAGGACAGCTACCGTCATCCCTTTGCACAAAGGTAGAGCATCCACTGATCTAGGAAATTATAGACCCATCAGCCTAACTAACCTGATCTGCAAAACCATGGGATGGATTATCATGGACCTTATTAACAGGGACATTGGCAATCTCCAAACACTCAACCCCACACAGTATGGCTTTGTCAAGGAGAGGTCATGTCTGTTAAATCTGGTTGCCTTCTTTGAGAAAGGCACCAAAGCTGTGGACAAGCGGGGATGCTGCACATCACATCAATCCATATGTTAGCAGATAGGTAGCAAACTGGCTCATTGATACAACCCACCCAATCAAAATTTAGGAAGCCTCCTCAAGCAGTAAACCCAGGGATTGGTCTTGGGCCCTCTGTTATTTGGGATATACTTCTCTGAGGTGCAGGCCAAAACCAGTGGGCAATGGTTGATCAAGTTTGCAGATGACTGCAAGCTGGGAGCAGTCATCAACTCCCCAGTGATGTGGACATCCTCCAAGAGGGTCTCACCCAAACAAATGACTGGTGCCAGAAACATGGCCTCAAGCTGAATTCCAAAAAATGCATCATTGTCCCCTTTGGGGAGAGTGACATCCCCACATATTATCTCATTAATAACAACATCTTAAGTACACAATCAGTAGTGAGGGATTTGAGCACGCAGGTTAATAGCAACCTGACTTTTGACCACCATGCTGCTTCCGTTATATGGAAAGCTTTCTACATGGCCCACCTCATAAGTAAGGGTATCTCATCCAGGGACAAAGAGGTCAAAACATCCCTGTATTCTTCCTTTCTAAGGACAATTATTGAGTACAGTGCCCCCTTCGGCATGTACCTCACAAAGCACATGCAGCAGCTTGAAAGACCACAGAAGTTCCTCACCAGGAGAATCTAGGGCTTCAAACATCTACACTACACAAATAGGCTAAAAGTCCTGTTCCTCTACTTAGTTTCATACAAACTTCTCAGGGGTGACCTCTGTCTGGCATACAAAGCAATCGGAGACCCGCCTTGATGGGATTGCTGCATATCCGCATGTCGAGGTCCACTCGAGCAACCTGTATGTGTGACCTCAACCTGGTGTGTGATATCAATAGGACTTCTTGTGGGACAGATGTGTGTCTCAGAGACTTCCCCCATCTGTGGAATAGACTCCCTCATCATGTCATGGAGAGTACCAAATTATCCCTTTTAAGCACAACCTGGATAACTGGATGGGAAACAGAGAATACTCCCCTGGGATTTTACCTGTGTCCCTGGACAGGAGCTTTGGGTGCTGACTTATCTAAACATGGGCTAAACTCTTGACCAGGCTTACAAGGGCCTCAAGGCCAATAGCCTAGTGACTTCCTATGATCACTGGAAGCTCATCGATAACAGAAACATAATCAATTGACCGTGGCCAATGAGATGATGAGAAGAATATGAAATCTGTCTTTAATGGGTACAAAACGCTGTAAACAATGAAGAGATCATGAGCGTTTACAAAATTTGATAACTGCACATTCTGTTACTGTGCAATAAAACAGAAGACATGAAAACACTGAAGAATAAAAGGTACATCTGTCTTGGCATGAAAGCTAACAATAAAGGGAAAGGAAAACATTGGACTGACACCTTCAGATTGAACCTGTTTTTACCAGAGCAGCCACTTCCTAATTATTGGTTAATATGCGATATCCATTTCTTAGTTATTGGTCAATATGTGATATCCACTTCCTAATTCTTAGCTAATATGCAATATCCACTTCATAATTATTGGTTAATGTGTGATATCCACTTCCTAATTATTGGTTAATATGCATTATTCACTTCATAATTATTAGTTAATATGTGATATCCACTTTCTAATTATTTTATATATGATATCCGCTTCTTAATTATTGATTAATATCTGATATCCACTTCCTAATTATTGGTTAATATGCAATATCTGCTTTCTATTAATTGGTTAATATGTGATATCAACTTCCTAATTATTGGTTAATATGTGATATCCACTTTCTAATTATTTTATATATGATATCCGCTTCTTAATTATTGGTTAATATGCGATATCTACTTTTTCATTTATGCTACCAGTTAAGAGGCCTGCCTGAGAGTTTCTTATTTGAAACAAATATTTATTTTCATATTGTGAAATAAGTAGATTCAGATCTTCCTTTTAGCTATAACATGCATGCTCTGCACATTCTAAGAAGAGATACTTGCTTCATTAATCGGACTTGCTCAGTCTCCAGTTAGGTGGAGAGCAACTGACAGGAATATTATCGTAATATGATGACATTGCACCATGTCAGCAGTGAATGAGAAGCACTCCAGGTTTGTAGTGATCAGAGACTTATAATAGCAAGGCAAAATTTAAACATAAAACAGATCCCCTGATCTAGTCATGATAGCTGTTGACCTTGCTAAGAGAAAATTAAAAAAAAACAAATCTAATTGTAAGTTAGCCTCAGCAGTGGCAGAGAGGGATAAAGCCCTCTCTGTGACCCAGGTAGCTCGAGTTCAGCACTGGCGGAGAAGGATAAAGCCTTGTCTGTGGCCCAGGGAGCCCAAGTTCAGCAGTGGCAGAGAGGGATAAAGCCCTGTCTGTGACCCAAGTGGCCCAAGTTCAGCAGTGGCAGAGAGGGATAAAGCCCTGTCTGTGGCCCAGGTAGGCCAAGCTCAGCAGTGGCGGAGAGCAATGAAGCCCTCTCTGTGGCCCAGGTAGCCCCGAGTTCAGCAGTGGCAGAGGGGGACAAAGCTCTGTCTGTGGCCCAGGTACCCCGAGTTCAGCAGTAGCAGAGACAGATAAAGCCCTGTCTGTGGCCCAGGTAGCCCATGTTCAGCAGTGGCAGAGACAGATAAAGCCCTTTCTGTGGCCCAGGTAGCCCATGTTTAGCAGTGGCAGAGACAGATAAAGCCCTTTCTGTGGCCCAGGTAGCCCGAGTTCAACAGTGGCAGAGAGGGATAAAGCCCTATCTGTGACACAGGTAGCCCGAGTTCAATCTGTGGTTCAGGCACTTGAAAATGAGACAGAGAAGACTGAAGTCCCCAACCTGAGGGGGAGGATGCATCCTCATTCATACCTCTGTGCTTGATCCCCAGGGGCACACAAGGAGTGCAGCCTACAAGCGATGGCAGGACTTTGGCTGACTTGCACATGGTGGCATTGTTTATATACAACAGACCTACTGCATGCCACCAGTTGTGTGATGCAAGTCTGAATGATGGTGGGGATATGCCTAAGCAGAAAAGAATCCCTCATTAGCAGTGTGACTCTATCCCAGGAAGCCTTGATCTCCTCACTTGCCCTGAACATGGGTCTGAGTCAGTCTGGGGGTGGCAAAAAGGGTAAAAGACCTCATGGATGAAGAAATGCCCCGGGAGTAGCTGCTGGCCAGCTATAGGGAGAATAATAAAAAAAA
This sequence comes from Protopterus annectens, assembly GCF_019279795.1. Lineage (NCBI taxonomy): Eukaryota > Metazoa > Chordata > Ceratodontiformes > Protopteridae > Protopterus > Protopterus annectens. The sequence goes on from NC_056747.1 coordinate 66,014,855, forward strand.
AACTCTAATTAATAAGATTTCTGTCAATAACATTCATCCCAGCAACTGAAGTGTTAAAAGGATTTTTGGTCTACAAGAATAACCATCTGTCATGCAAAGCATCCACTATGCTGTTTGTCACAAAACCAGTGCTAACAGAAATAAACCAGATCCTCAAGAACAAATAACTCGGGCCACAAAGTAGACTATTAGATGAACTGAATAAAATGTCACCTCCAGAAAACACAACTTTGGTTTTTGCATTTAACTCTTCTAGGATCCAGAATTATATAATCCTGTTAAAATGATACAAAACATTATCTAATTCGTCCTTATTGGAAATTAAAATAAAACAATTTTGGCTGTAATTTTGGGGAATGTGAAGTATTCCCTATGCAGTTTTTAAAGAACACTATGGAATACATTTTAAAACTTATAAACAGATGACTGGTTTTCTGCTAAGTGACCTTGCAGTATTTATTTTTTCTGTCTAAAAATAATCTAATCTAGGGCAACTCATTTTAGAAAAGGAAGACCATGTCTGAATATTTAGGTTTCAATTTTCTGAGTCAGTTAGCCAGCCAGCCAGTTTTGGCTGCCATTTGATGTAATTATATGGGTCTGGCACAAAGTCATAGTTATGTTAACTAAAACAAAGGATAAGCCATAAAAATAATGTATAACTAAGTAAGCATTGCCTTCTTTCAAAAATTGCAAGCAAAATGCTGGCAGCCCTAGAAAGGAAGGTGAATTATACTTCCACAACTAAGATACTCAGATAGTCATGGGATAATGTGAAAGTTGTGGCACTGAATATAAGCTAGTACTCTTACAAATATTTTCAAGACAAAAAAATGAACTTAAATACCCCCCCCACTGTAAGGAATTGTCTGATAGTTTCCTAACTTTTTCAAGAGTTGATTATTATTCCTCATTGCAGTGTTCTTATTCACATACGTTAAATTCATTGTTACAAACCCCCCCCCCCCACACACACAGACACAGATAATAAATAAGGTTATTATTGATGAAGCTGTGTGGGTAATCCACAGATATTACTGTCAGCCTTCACAAAAAATACAACTTACCAGCCACTGGGTAGTGTCCAGAGCAAAATAATGCCATAACTGGGTTGATAAAGTTTACTCAGCTTAATTGAAAGACATTACAAGACAAAAGTTACTGAACTGTCTGAAATACCTGGGGTGGGGATGAGAGTGGGAGTGTAACCTGCCCCTTTGTGCAGAGTCGGATCATTGTCAGATGGAGCCTCCTCATACATACATACCTCTTATGCACACAGACATACAGCTACCTACCTCTTTCTTACACACACACACACACACACACACACACACACACACACCTACCTCTTACTTACTTACTCCATCTGTGATCTGCAGTCCAAACACCTCATATTCAAATTCCATGCACATGCAGATTTCTTGTCAGTCTATGGTCTGCAGTCCAAACTTCTTTGGGTATTCAAATTCCGAGGAAGACAAATATGTAAACAACTGGTCACATTGTTGCTTGTGCGTAACTGGATGCAAAGGGAGTTCTTAAAGAAGCATGCCCTTAAAAATAAAATGTAATTATTTTTTTTTTAATTTAAGCAAATTAATCTCCATGCCATTGGGCCCCGTCATAGCCAGCGGGGCTCTAAGTGACTGCCTTGGTTGCCAAGTGCTGGATCTGACTCTGCCTTTGCATTTTTAAGATCAGTGGACAGGTTTCAGACACATCATAAGCAAACATTTCTAACAGTAAAGAGCTTAGCTCCATAAATGCTTATAGATAACATCTTTCCAATTTGTTGTCCATGTCTCTCTCTCTCTTTTGCTTTCTATACATGAATGTAAAATATTCATTCTCATACATAAATAGTATTATGAGAGCAAAATATACAGAGGACAAAAGGAACAGACATGCTATATGGAAAGTCAATTTATGATTTAGTTCACATGGAAATAGAACAGGATATAGGAGCTACTAGCAGCTTTGTCAACAATGGACCTAATCACACAATTATTCGAGAAGCTGTACATGTCACCTTGCGTTCTGCAATTGCCTAAAGATGTAGAATTCACCCTCTATGATGAATTAGCAGGGCAACTTCTCCACCTAGGCACCTAAAATAATGAATGTTTTTAGTAGAATTCTTATACTTGTTTATATACCGAATACCATTTGAATAGTGGCACCGGCCATGGATTGTGATAAAGTAATAAATAAATTATTAGAATTAGTTTTTTAAAATATTGTCATAAGGCATCATGAGTTTGCAATGACCCTTAATATAAATGAAGTTGCTTTTCCAGTAAGCACTTTTGATGGTGCCGGTGGTGGTGGCAGTAAGGCACCAAAATGTGACTACAGATGTAACAGCACAACAGCCCTTGATTCACTTCACTTTGTATAATTTCGCAGTAGTTGATAATGCATAATAGTCCAAATTTGCATGGCAACCATAAAATATGAAAGTAAGTTGAATTTCATAGCCCTAACACACTACTGGAAAAGTACTTGGCAAAAGAAAATCTAAATCAAACTAGGAATATTGCACTAAAATTAGAACTGTGAAAAAACAGTAGCCTTAGTTTCCCATCCACAACAAGTACAATTACTATGCAACAGCAAAACTTTATAATCGCCTCCCTTCCATGAAAAGGATACAATAATTTAATATTCCTTCATATTTAACTCCCTTCCCTGAAAACAATAGAGTATGTAGCCAAGCCATTTCGAATCATTCTGTGTTCATTGCTTATCCTCTTTACTACCACTTTTTTGGGGGGAATTTGCAGATGTTTTTAAGTTGTATCATCCATTGCATGTCACAACATAGTTTCTGTTTTTTCGGTTGCTTGTTGAATACAAAAATCATCTTCTATGCTCAGCTTTATAATATATATAAGATTAAAGGGAATGCACAGAGCTCAGTGGACTCTATCAATGACACAAGGTAATACAACTTTTTCAGATGTAGAGAAAACGTGAACCTTTCTTTCACAGCCAACTCAAGTTTTTTGAGGTCATCCTCATTCCTAATTATTAGGTTTCCCCCTTTCAGCTAATGTTTATGGAAATTATGGATTATTTTATAAATGTTGTGGGAGTATCTAACTGATTTACTCATGGCAGCATTTTCTTGCTGCAGTATTCCAGGTTGGCCATCCCCTTTAATATTGAGAAAGAAATTGCAGCTTTAAACTTTGTCATGATATTTTAATCTCAATTCTCACTTGTAAACTGCACATCAAAGTACATATCAGAGGTATTTTAATGTAGCTGCATGGTCAGTAGTGTCTCTCTACAGTTAGCAATACTTCTCAGTCTGTAGTTGTAGACTGCAAAATGTTTTCCCATTAATTATTCCATTCCTCTCCCCTCCACATTTGCACATACCTGACATACCTTATTTGATGATGAGATGATATAGGTTCATAGGTAGGTACTAGGCTATTGGCCCTGGTGCCTATATAAGACTAGCCAAAAAAGGTACCCTGGCTTTCACCATCCAAGAAAATTATTTTCCTGTGCCCCTGTCGAGCAGAGCCACAGAAGTGATTCCCAGGGTGAATTTCCTATTTCTCGTCCAATCACAAGATTTTACTTGAAGAGTGCTAATGAAGAGCTTTGTTCGATATAGATAGGTAGTTTGTTCCAGAGTATGGGAAGTCTCTGGGACAGGAATCTATCCCTCCAGCATGTTCTGTTTATTATGGTGACAAGGTTTAGGACCCTAGAGCTTGTAGCTCGGAGGGATTGGGATTTCTTTAAGTGGAGCATGTCCAACAGCTCTGGGTTTGACATAGCTTTGTGTGTTAGGCAGAGATCGCCTCGGAGTAAAGCTGGAGTTTTTTTGAGACGGTCTGGGTAGGGCATCTGTTTGAGGCCTGTAATCCTCTTTGTGAGGTATTTCTGCGGCCTTTCCAGTTGCTGTAGATGTCTTGTGAGGTACATACCAAAAGGGCCGTTGTACTCAATAATGGGTCTAATGAGTGCCAAGTAGAGGGGAACAATGACCGCTCTCTTCCTGGATGAGAAACCTTTTTTGATGAAGTGTGATGAAGTCACTTCTTTTTACTGCTTTTCTCATCTAGTTAAAATTGAAGCAGCACTGGGTCTTCAACTAATTGCTTTTACATACCTCTGTAATTTGTGTAGCACTCCTCTTTTCACCAGCTTGCAAAGGGTGGATATTTTATAGCTCATCAGCTAAATAAGGCAGAATTCCCTCCAGCCATGTGTTTTGTTCATGGTACTAAGATGTAGACACACTACTGACAACATCTGGTACTAAACTGGCAATGCCACTGTATCAAGCCTGGCTAACTCTCATCTAGAATGTGTAAAATCTATGAATCAGTTAAATGTTGAATTCACCCCTGACTTTCACCAGGGAGCAACTCTAACCTGTGGAACTTATTTATTCATGTTTGCTTATGTAATCTTTGTCAATATATTTGTAACATGTTTTTTTTTTGTTTTTATTGTTTCTGTTTACCTTGGAGCTTTTCTCCTCGGGCCTCCGCTGAAAATGGACATGCATCCATTCAGACTATCCAGGTCAACAAATGTAAAATAAATAAAATAAATGAAAATTGTAACATAAACAGTAGAGTTTTGAAAGACTTCTTGTTGCCTGTTTGCATCTTAACTCACTTCCCTGGCAGCTCTTACCCAACAAATACAGTCACATGAAGTTTTAACTAAAGTAGAAGTGTAGTTCACCTAAATGGTTTCAAATGTATCTATTCTTGCATGCTAGTCAGAAACCAAACTGTTGAGTTTAATGCATCAAATTTATTCTGTAACCATTTACTGAATTGTGCCGTTTAGAGCATCTCACCAACATGACAATTCACACAGATGCCATTTTGCCGAATCAAAGGTCTCTAGTTTATCTTCCTTAAGTATATGCTTTTCAATTTACAGATATTTCAGTTTGCTTAAAATAGATTTTATTTAGTTTAAGGAATAAACTGCGATATCTTGTGGTGCTATTCGGCAGTAATAATTACAGACATAAGATACGTGATCACTAACGCTGGTGAAAGAAATCTGGTTTAGAGCTAACTTTTTAGTGAGTGCCTGGCTGACTGACTCCTGTCTGAATTCCTAAATCATGGATCTTATTTTTAGATTGGAAATGCCAGCAGTCTTGCTATTTTATTTGTAAGTCTCTCAGCCCCATGGATGAGGATGGAGGTCATGTGACAATAGGAGCAAAGAGGAGGTACAAGCAAAAGGCCTGGAATAGCTGCAGAAAAACAGACCAAGTATAGCAAATGTACCCGACACAATTTCCTTTCTTTGTGCTTGTATCCAAGTGGTGTAAACCTTATATCCAAACACCAGCGACTCTGTATTGCTTTGAAGTAAAAAATATTTATTAAGCGATACCAACTTCAATATTTTTGGTCAATTAAAACAACACAAATAAAACGCTTTCCGTTTCCAAAGGTTTGAAAACTTTTTCAAATGGTTTGTACTCCGCCCCTTTCCTTCTGTTTATAGTGATCATGACATCACTTCTCCTTAAAGGTATAAGACACCTTAAATACAATGTACTTCTACAATGTCAAAATTATTCTTTGTTGTGCAGCATGGTCAAGTAAAAGTCAATAAAATAAAACGTTTTCTATCCATCTTTAAATCGTCGTTCATAAAACACTTTTTAAACAGATAAAAACTTTGCTTTACAATCTCAAAGCTTAATACAGTGTATGTGTTCTATAATATTAGTGTGCTCTACACTAGTTATATTTATACCAGCACATACCTATTAGAACACTAATATAAAGCAGTCCAAGTAAATTTACATTTCTTATTTAAGAATCTTTACATATTCCTGTCCTGTTATGTTCAGGGCATTGCAACATACATAATCTTTCTATTAGAATTATTTTGTATATTTTTACCACCTTGATTAGTTACTAAAACAGCTATATGTAGACTTCATTTTAATGTTATAAATGCTACAACCATGCAATAACAGAATTGTGCAAGTCTATTTTTTTGCTGTTCTTCGTGTCAACTTCATTATAAATTGGTTAAATACATCTCATCTCATCTACGGATGCCAAAGTTGTGGAAGTCAGAAACTATTTAAGACAATGTCTATAAGAAAACTCTTGTAATGTAAATAAGTACAATAAATATTAACTATGTTATATATGATCTAATATAGTCTCATAAGCAACTATACACACATAAATACACCTATTTGTTGATAGAAAGCTTTATACATCAATTGGAAACGCAACAAAAAGTATAGTCACTTTCTGACTTCATCGTACAAATAACATTATAACATCATTCAATAATGGGTATACCTATATGATATCCTCAAATCTCAAGGTTGTGTGCTAAAAATAATACTACACTAGACTTGAACTATTAACAAACGTAAAGTCTGTATAAATAATGAAATTAGTGACTTCTATCTAAGTTCTTAAGTCTAAGAATACAGAGTATCGGGGACATTTCATTGATACCTGGATAGGTACATGCATGAGTGAAGAGTTGCCACATTAGTTCCAACTTTCTAACAGGAGGCTAGCAGGTCCACCTCTTTCATCCATTTTTATTTGGTCAATAACCCAAAACTTAAAGTGGTGTCCTACATATTCCGTAGTATGTCTCGCCAAAGCATTGTCAAGTTTACCGTTTTTTATACTATATAGGTGTTCGTACATTCTTTCTCTGACTGTACGTATAGTTTTTCCTATATAGAAAGCTTGACACTGTTGGCATTGTAGCAAGGTACACTATCAATTTAGATTGGCAATTGTACTTGCTTCTAGTATTGTATTTTCTATCATGAATAGTGAATGTCTTTCCCGTGTCTATGTGTCTGCAAAAGTTACACATTAAACACTTTGACATACCTGGATTTTTTGCAACTATTTTAACTTGGTGTTTCAGGATTGCTTTCATATTCCTACCCTTTTTAAAAATCAATTTAGGAAGTTCTAAAAGTCTTTTCCTCACATTTGGGTCATTTTCCAATATTTCCCAGTGCTTGTATATGACTTGCCTAAGATCTTCTGCATTTATACTATATCGGGTAATAAAGTTGTAACGAATATAAGCTGGTCCTTTTTGTATATTACTGTCTGTCAAGGCTTCGAAATTTCTCTCAACCTCCCTGTTACTATTGTCCAGAATTGGTTTATATGTTCCTCTCCTTCTCTTAATGGTTATTTCGTTGGTCAGGTCATGGACCAACTCCAAGGGTATCCCCTATTCTGGAACGTCCTCCTTAAATTCTGACATTCCGTTATAAATTCGTCATCGAGGGTTTCATTCTTGCCACTCTTACCAGCTGTCCTTTTACAACAGATCTTTTCTGGTAAAATGGGTGGCAGCTGGTAAAGCGTAACAGACTGTTGGAAAAAGTCTCCTTTCTAAAAATAATACTTGCATAGCTGTTATGTTTGTTATCTTTCCTTAGTTCTATATCTAGGAAAGAAATTCTATCTTCACTATAATTTGAAGTAAATTTTAAAAAATGTGTAGTATTATTAAAGTACTGGATAAGGTCTCTTGATGTACTTTCATCGCCTTTTATTATAACAAAAATGTCATCTAAAAATCTTGTATAGCAGTACAACAAGTTTTTAATATGGGCTTGGCTCATGATGTGTGTGTCATCCCATTGAGCCATAACTAGGTTCACAAAGCTTGCCCCAAGGGGAGAGCCCATTGTGACTCCTACCTTTTGCAAGTAAAAGTTACTGTTGAATGTGATGAAATTGTTGGACAACACTATGTCCATTAGTTCCTCCACTAGAGTCAATTTGATGCGTGTCATACCTAGATTAGTTAGTTTTCTAGAAACCCATTCTATCCCTTCTTGTTGTGGGATAGATGTATACAAGTCCTTGACATCAATTGTCATAGTTATATTTTTCTACATATGTAAGTTGATTAATATCTTTCAAAAAGGACCAAGAGTCTCTGCAAATTTGACTTTCACATTTTATGTATTTTTTTAATATTGAATCCACTACTTTAGCACAACTGTAGGTAATACTGTTGCGTGCATCTACTAGTGGTCTCATCGGTGGATTTTCTATGTTTTTATGTACTTTAGGTACTCCAAATAACAATGGAATTTTTGGTGCTAGCATAGTCATGTAGTTGTACATATTTAGATCTATTCTTCCTTCTGTAAACAAGTCACTAATGTAAATTTTAATTCTAGCATAGGCAATATTCAGTTCACTCCTTGAGACTCTAATGTATGTTTCACTATCCAACAGTTTTTTCATCCTCTGTTTATAATCTTCTTTTTCCATAATAACTAACCCCCTCCTTTGTCAGGTTTCATAAATCTAAGGGGTAGTTTAAGTATGGAATTCAATGCATGTTTTTCTAATTCAGAAACATTTCCTTGATTTTTCTTTAAATTGTTGTTTGCTAAACTATTTCTTATGTCGATTTCACATATTTTATCAAATAAGTCCACACTATTCTGTAATGGAGGGTTGTAAGTGCTATTAACATAAAATTCAGTGTCTTTGCATGTCTGTACCTAGGATAACAGCTAAATTGAACGTACGTACAAATAATTTAAAATCTATAAGTGTCTGTGCCAGTTGTGCCCTTTCTGCTATGACAAATATATTGCCTTTAGCAAAAAGTTCAACAAGTACAGGATCAATGTAAGTCTCTCTGTAATTATAAACCGTGAAATCTCCTTGTGCGTTTAACAACATATTACAGTACCTGTTGTTGTTCCGGTAAATAACATCTATTTCTTCCTCCTCTTGTTGTTGTTGTAACGCTGTTGATTTCTCCCCTGAGGGTTGTGGTTCTGGGTCTGATGGTGAAAATTTTCATTATTGTTTACACTGTTGTTACTAGGATTTTCTGTGCAAGTAGAATTGTTTTTCTGAATAATTCTCTCACTTCTTCGTATTTCTCTGCCTTCACCTATATAAGTGTCATTAGTTCTTTCTCCCCTTTGTAGGTGAGGTTCCTCGGGTGTGTACCATCCAAGATTTATGTTTGTTCTTGTAGCTGTTTCCTTCTGTCTCCAAACTTGTGAGGGTGGTGGTTTTGGGTACGCTCCTGTACGCCGTTATGTCACATTGCATTTTCTTCTCTTTTGTTGTCTTAAGTTTAACCATAAGTTGGTTAATACTTTCAAAAGTTCTTTTGTACTCGAATTTATAGTGTTTAAAGTCGGAACTATTTGTTATTTCTTGGTCCATTTTCTCTATGTCCAAGGCTAAAGTCTCAAGATTTAGTTGGTAGTGTTTGGTCATTAATTCCAAAAGTTCTATTCCATGTCTATCAAACATAGACAGTTGTTATGGAACGCTGACCCTTCTATTAGGCCTGTTGGATATTGCCATGATCTCAGACCTTTTGGTACTACTTTTTCCTTAATACATTCTTTGAAGTAAGAAACTTCTAATTGTAGTTTCTTATACTTAACTAGAACGCGATCAAGTGACTTCAAATTTGTAACAATGGAAATATTACCTCCAGCGGGGTTCTCTTGTGTTTCTGTATATTCGCTGTTACCAAATTGCATCGGTTCTTGTAGCCATGCTGATAAACTAAGAGTCCTAAAAAGCCCTGAGGTGTTAGTCTCATTTCCTATACTTCTAACATTACCACTAAAGTTAGCACTTTCATGTTGATTAAATGATGGTCCTGGGTTGTTGCTAACTTTGTGGTTTGTTGAGGCGGAGTTTTAATTCTAATAGAAAGATTAAGTATGTTGCAATGCTCTGAATATAACAGGACAGGAATATGTAAAGATTCTTAAATAAGAAATGTAAATTTACTTGGACTGCTTTATATTAGTGTTCTAATAGGTATGTGCTGGTATAAATATAACTAGTGTAGAGCACACTAATATTATAGAACACATACACTGTATTAAGCTTTGAGATTGTAAAGCAAAGTTTTTATCTGTTTAAAAAGTGTTTTATGAACGACGATTTAAAGATGGATAGAAAACGTTTTATTTTATTGACTTTTACTTGACCATGCTGCACAACAAAGAATAATTTTGACATTGTAGAAGTACATTGTATTTAAGGTGTCTTATACCTTTAAGGAGAAGTGATGTCATGATCACTATAAACAGAAGGAAAGGGGCGGAGTACAAACCATTTGAAAAAGTTTTCAAACCTTTGGAAACGAAAAGCGTTTTATTTGTGTTGTTTTAATTAACCAAAAATATTGAAGTTGGTATCGCTTAATAAATATTTTTTACTTCGAAGCAATACAGAGTCGCTGGTGTTTGGATATAAGGTTTACACCACTTGGATACAAGCGCAAAGAAAGGAAATTGTGTCGGGTAAATTTGCTATACTTGGTCTGTTTTTCTGCAGCTATTCCAGGCCTTTGGGTTTCTATAGTTATTGAGTTTGTAGGAGGTACAAGCAAGCAACTCTTAATGACTAAATCCTTAGAAATAATGCATATGATTCAAGATGCATTATATGCAGCTTCTTGTTCATAGGTTTGCCAAGAATCAGGGACAATGCCAAAAATAATGAGGGGAGAGCCAAGGCAGAATATCAGGGATACATTTTATATTACTCTAAAATTCATACACAGTCTGCATTAACATGCATTTTATGCAGAAGTAGTAGTATGAAGCTATAGTGTCTGGCATTATTACTCATGGTAATGAGTAAATTGTCAGAAATTAAACATTTTTTCAAGGTGGAAGACAAAATTGTAAGGTGAAATCTGGCATATTTTGCAAAATCAGGGACAAATGAGAGCTATGGCTGGAATCCACCGAGTCTTCTAATAAAATCCAGAACCACGTTTTAACGTGAAGTGATGTGCTGATTTTTCCTTTGCAAATGTTATGCTGCAATTCAGAGAGAGCAAATGGCTAAGCATTTGTAAGTTAATGTTTGCTCTTTATATGGTTTGTAGCCTGTGAACTGTCCTTATTTCATTCCAGAGACTGGATTGGGGGTTGGCATAATGGTTAAGGTGTTTCCCCTTTCCAAAACAAGGTACAGGGTTTGATGCTTACTTTTGAAGGGTAAACTGTATAGTCTTAACCCAGGATTCAATAAAGTTTTTTTCCTGTGCAAGAATAGTGCAGCAGCTCCTGTACGGAATATGGCCACCGAGCGATTCAGTAAACATGTCTGGGATGTGCACAACCCTGCCAGCACTAGTCTGGCATGGACATCACTGAATAATGCTAATTACCTAATTTGCTGGTGAAAACTATGCAAATGAGGTGAATTATCGATTCAGTAGGCAGGCAGGCATCAGTGCCAGAACAGTGTCCATTGCAGGAATGTGTTCGGTTACTGACCATGTACATTTCTGCAAAAATCAAAATGGGGGCATGACAGCTCAAAGTAAAGCATCTATTATAACCATTAAGCATGCCAGTGGCCAAAGATATGGGCACTGGCATAAAAAAGAGTTGCAAAAATATGAAAATCAAAGTTTTTTTTTTTTGCTGATTTTGGCCGTTTAAGCATAGCGCAGCAGTGCACAAACGAGATCATGCTGAGATAATAAAAAAATATGAAAAGACAATTTTAAGTGAAATCTGAATTTTGCCATTTTAGTGTATAGCATACAGAATCAAAAAAAAAAAAGGTAACACTGGTTGCTAAGGGCAAAGGCTCTGGTGTAGTGGTGTAACAACTAAGGCAGTGGGGTATGCAAATGAGTAAAATTTACGGAATCACAAAATAGGAGACCATTGTCTGCCTGCACCTAACCATTTAGGAGTTATAAGGCAGTGGCGTAAGCAAGAGAAGCAGCTGACATGAAAAGGGGGTGTGTCATGCTTGGTGTAAGTACATTGGAGCTCCACAGCTTCTATTTGAGCTTAGCTAAGCAATGAGGTGTGTCTGAGGCAGTATTTACTTATTCCATGAAATGAGCGTGTTTGCGTCCAAGGGAGGGCCATTTTAGCTTAAAAGTGTTTACTTTAGCTAAACAGGTTTGTGTGGTGTGCACTGGGTCTTAAACACACACACACACACACAAAAAAGGCCGGAAATAGAAGAACTGTTTACATTTGGGCAGCTGGTTTTCTGCTGGTTTGGGGCTTAAAAGGGGTGGAAATGGGAAGGAAAAACAAACAAAAAAAAAAACAGGAAATAGAATAAAAGCAATCAAGTACAAATATTATAGTTGGCAGGTGGAATGTATCATAGTCAGCCAATCATACAGGCAGCATTTGCAGCACAGCAGTATAAACTATGCAAACACCTTCCAGTCTGGTTTCTCCCACAAACTCTACACTCGGGAATTTTAACTGACAAAATGTCAGGGGCTGCTCTCACTTTGATACATCAGTATGTGCTAGAGTCTGAGGGCAGTCAGGAGGATAATGCTGGCAACTGCCCCAGACTGAGGAGAAGGATAAGAGTGTTCAGACCCAGGGTAACCTACCAGGGGCTACATGATCTGGAGATAGTAGAGTGCTAAAGGGTGGAAAGGGACATACTTCAGCAAGTCATTGAGCTGTGCCGGCCTCACCTCAGACCCAGAGCCAACAGAGGGGAACGTTGATACAAAGGTATGTGTAGCCTTAAGAATATTAGCTACAGGTACTTTCCCAATACCTACTGGGGACATCATGGGGGTCTCTCAGGCATCTGCATCCAGGGTACTCCACCAGTTCCTGGATGCCATGCTACCACATGCCGGTGAGCACATTTACTTCCCCAGCACCATTGAGGAGAGGACCAGCAATATGTGCCTCTTCACCATGTAGCAGACTACCCAGAGGTACTGGGTGGTATAGTCTGCATGTAGATCCACATCAAAGCACCACCCAGTGAACAGGGTAGGGTCTACTTAAACTGCAAGAGCTTTCACTCCATCATCTACCAGGTCATGTGCAATGCCCAGGGCATTATCATTAGTGTGTGTGCCGGCAGCCCTGGAAGCTACCATGACTCCCACATCTGGAATTCTTCACAGTTGTATCAGGGATTTGCCAGGGGGACATCCCATATGGCCATCTGGTGGGGGATGCTGCCTATGCACTGGAGCCGTGGATGATGATTCCTCAGAAATGCACACATATGCACTCAAACACCATAATGAGGCACATGCACAAACCAGGATAATTATATAGCATGTGTTTGGGATGCTCAAGTCATGGTTCTGCTGCCTTGACATATCTGGTGGAGCCCTGCAGTGCTCCCCAGCCACATGTGCACACATGTTCATAGTATGTGCCATGCTACACAATATGATCCTGCAGAGAAACATCTGCAGCAGGAACAGCACAGGTAAGGGCCACACAGCCCCTCACCATTGCCAAGGTCCCTCACAGGCACAGAGGGACTCTGAGGAAGACCCCCCCCCCTCTAAGCCAGCTCCTGTAGGCAGATGGAGGTGCCCAGTATTCCCTGGCCTTGGCAAAGAGGCAACACATAGCACATACACTGACACTGTAGGAACCCAGGGACTAACACCTCTCTTTGACTTACATACACAGTAAAATGGATGCCACACACATCACACTACCTGTACCTTACCATGTATAGGCAGCATACTGCATGCATACTACATAGGCAGCCCTCAAGCTGCCCCTGTGACTAGCACTTGCTCTAGAACCTGCTGGAAAGCACTAGGAAGCCTGAAACTGATACAAACACTCAGCTCTCCTTGTCAATAAGGAGAAATTAATCATAGGCACTAAACTGCCTACAATTGCAAAGTACCTTGCAAAGGTAAGGGACAACAGCTCTTAAACTTTACAAAAAAGCACCTAAACAGGCATGTCCAAGGGTCAGCTTCCTGTGATTTCTCCTGTCCACCTGGTGAATCTGGGCATACTGTGGCAATGCAGCAACTGCCTCATGTACACAGACAATCATCTCCTCCTACCACCCAACACTACAACCTGTGAGAGTTGCACTTACATAGCCAAACTGGAAGCAAAGTTCTCTCCGGTCAAGATTGTGCTAGACAGTCAAGAGGAGAAGGCTAACACCTGCATTACTCCTTTAGCAACTCATAGCCCTTCAAAACCCACACCATCAACATGCACACATAGCAACACTAAACCCAAATATGTGGAGGCCCTTAACATTATCCTGCCCAAGCAACAAGGACCTCCGAAGCCGAAACGCAAGCAAACACCAGTCACAACCAAAGTGACACATAGCTCACACCAGTGTGCCACCCAACAACAGCCCCTAAGGCAAGACAATGTACCAAACACTTTAGTCATAGGTGACTCTATAGTCAGGCATACTTATGTCCCACTCACCAGGCTGAACAAGGAGAAAATTACAGTCCGCTGCCTGTCGGGTGCCAGGATCTGCCACATAATGCATGCACTCAAGTCACTCCACAGCAAGTACAAATACGACTCTGTCATTGTCCATGCTGGAGTGAATGACTTGAGACGTACCTCCCTGGACTACATGAAAAGAGACATGGAAGAGCTCTTGGATCATGTGACCCAGGCAGGTATGACCCTAGCCCTGAGTAGCATCCTGCCTTCACCCAGAATGATACCACAGTATAAGGACAAAATGATTGACTTCAACAATTGGCTAAGCTTCTGGTGTCATTCAAAGGGGATCCAGTATTTGTCTTCCTGGGAAGACATGATCGACAAACCACAATGCTTTGCCAGAGATGGTCTGCACCTGTCACCCCTGGGATTCAGGTTACCGGCTAAAGCTCTTGCCACCCCTATAGTGCCTTTTTTAGGCGAGGTTCAAAGGATAAAACCACCACTGTAACAGATACAAGCATGCAAAATCTGAAGGTAATGCTACTCAATGCTCTAAGTCTAAACCTCAAAATGCACTCTCGTGAGGCACTCCTAAAAATGGAGAACATCGATACCTGTGCAGTGACTGAGACCTTGTTCAAGGCTCTAGAGAGCACCCCTGCAATACCAGGCTACAATTCTTACCACACTTTTCAGCCACCAAACCAAGACCGAAACACTAAAGGTGGAGGAGTGTCCATATTCACCAAGGATATTCACACCTCCAGGCTAGTTGCCCAACACAATGCATCTGAAATTCTCCAGGTGCAACTAACACTAGGTAAGACTGCAATCCAAATTGTAGCTTGCTACAGATCCCCCACCAAACCCCAAGATTCTCACTACACCTTCTTAAACATACTGGAAAATATTAAGATACAACCAAACACCCTAATACTGGGTGATTTCAACTACCCTGCCATTAATTGGGAAAACTACTCGGGTACCAACTCCTTTTCCCAACGGTTCTTGGAATTCATAAATTCCAATGCCCTGGATCAACTAATCCATTGTCCCACCAGGGGCTCCAATATCCTAGACCTGGTCATTACTAACATGGGAGATAGATGCTCCACACCAGTGGTCACCCCCTCATTGGTCAGGTCTGACCATAAGCAAATCACCCTTGACATCCACATCCCACCCCCACCCCCAGTAAGAAAACCTCCTTAAAAAACTTCTCCAAAGCCAACTTCATGCTACTGAAGTCAGAAGTGACAAACTTCACAACACCCACGCAGATGGAATCTGGAAGTTCGACTGCAGAATCCTACACTAAGGCACTGTACGAGCACATCCACTCGTGCATGAATCGTGCCATCCCAAATAGAACCAAGATGCTCTTCTCTAAAAAAAGGAAGCCAATCTGGTGGTCCCCTGCTATAAACAAACTATACAACAGAAGGAAGAAACTGTTGCAGAAAAGAGGAAAATCCCAGGATGCAAAAAACTCCCTCACCAGCCTCAGTAAGAAGCTGAGATCCCTCATAAAATCCTCAAAAGCTAGTTACGAAAATAAAATTGCCAAAGATTCCAAAGACCAACTACAAGGCATTCTATACTTATGTCAAGAATCTAAATGGCAATGCTCAGATCTGCTCTGAGCTACAACAGAATGACATTAAATATACTGATCCCAAGGATATTGCCAATATCTTGGCAGATCGATTTAGTGCCAACTTCACCCCCCGCTCACCCCTTAATGTGCCCATCTCAATACCAAAAGATTGCAAAATTCTGATAATCACAGCCACACAGGTAGAAACAGCACTCTCCAAATCTAAGAATACAGCATCCATGGGACCAGATGACATCCCAGGCTGTGTACTACATGAACTACAAAATGAGCTGGCACTCCACCTAAGTGTCATGTTTAATCGTAGCCTCACTTCAGGCCTCATGCCCACTGAGTGGTGCACAGCTACAGTTATCCCACTCCACAAGGGAGGATCCACCTTGGATCCTGGGAACTGCCATCCCATCAGTCTGACAAGCCTGATCTGCAAGGGCATGGAACACATTATCATGGAACTTATAAACAAAGACATTGGCAACCTTCAAACACTGGACCCCACCCAGTTTGGGTTTGTGAAGGGCCGATCTTGTATCCTGAATCTGATTTACTTCTTCGAATCGGTCTCCAGAGCTGTGGATGAGGGTAAGGTGGTCC
Source organism: Protopterus annectens (assembly GCF_019279795.1). Lineage (NCBI taxonomy): Eukaryota > Metazoa > Chordata > Ceratodontiformes > Protopteridae > Protopterus > Protopterus annectens. The sequence continues at coordinate 66,031,261 of NC_056747.1, forward strand.
ACACAGCCTGTCTGGACCTCGCCAAGGCCTTTGACACCACCCCCCACTCTGGAATCATAGATAAACTTGCTAAGCTGGGCATAAATCCCTACATCACTCGATGGGTTGCCAACTTGGCTTACTGACAGAACCCAGACGGTAAAAGTAGCCGACTCCAAATCCAGCTCCAGACAAGTGACAAGTGGAATACCTCAGGGTTCAGTCCTGGGACCACTCTTGTTTGGCGTCTACTTCTCTGAAATACAGGCCAACACTAAGGGACTCTGGCTAACAAAGTTTGCAGATGACTGCAAACTGGGAACCATTATTGAATCCCCAAATTATGTGGATATTCTACAAAAGGGCCTTACAGAAACAGATGCCTGGTGCCAGAGCCATGGGCTCAAGCTTAATGCCAAGAAATGTATAGTTATCCCCTTTGGAAAAAAAACATGTACCCATGAACTACCACATAGGTGGCAGGACACTAAACATCAAAAGTGTGATGAGAGACTTAGGGACACAAGTGGACAGTGGTCTCACTTTGGATAACCAAATTGCCTTAACAGTCAGAAATCCTTCTATGTGGCACACCTCATCACTAAGGGCTTTTCATCCAGAAAAAAAGGTCATTGTCCCACTGTACTCATCCCTCATTAGACCCATTATAGAGTATAATGCCCCATTTGGTATGTACCTCACAAGACATCTGCAACAGCTGGAAAGGCCACAGAAATACCTCACCAAAAGAATCATCCGCCTAAAGCAGATGCCATATGTTGACCATCTAAAAAAAACTCCAGCTATACTCTGTGGCATATCGTCTACTCGGAGGCGATCTCTGCTTAACATACAAGGCCATGTCACACCCTGAGCTGTTGGACATGCTCCACTTAAAGAAATCCCAATCCCTCAGAGCCACACACTCCAGGGATCTAAACCTTATCATCACAATGAACAAAACATGCTGGAGGGATAGGTTCCGGACCCAGAGACTCCCCATACTCTGGAATAGACTGCCCATACATGTCAAGCAGAGTGCCTCATTGGCCCTCTTCAAAAGGAACCTTGATGATTGGATGGGAGATAAGAAATTCACCCCGGGGATCATGTCAGTCGCCCTGCTAGACAGGGGCCCAGAGAAGTAAATATTGTGGGAAGAAATTTCCAGGGAATTGTTATGTCTAGGCTTGCATAGGCCTTAGGGCTGATAGCCTAGTACCAACCTATGAACCTAAGCACCATCCTCACAACTGGTGCAGAGACAAAATAAGTCAGTCTTCATAACAATAGATGAATGGATTAGTATGTTCTGGTAGCATATCTATGGTATTGCTGCATGCGGGATAGCAGCAGACAGCTATGTGGGACACCAGGAAATGTGTGCCCAATACTGCCCTCCCCACACTGTGCAGTAGTACCCAAGATGACAAATCCCACTGCAGTGTATGTGTGGGGGCCAACTAATGGAGGGGTCATAGGTCACAGGCATGGATGTCAGTGTGGGGGTCCCATACTCACCTCTCAATCTCACCCAGCAAGTCAGCTATAAAAAAACATAAAGAAATGTCTGGCAAAGACCCACAAATGGTGACAATGATGAAATAACCCCTACAGACCTACACAGTGATAGCACAGCAGGTCTTGCAGTTGCAGTAATGCTCTGAAGGGTAAGAAGTCTGAAATTCAAATGTATGCCATTACACTCTGATCTGTGGTCCTAAGTAATATACCTCTAGTCTCCAAGACAGGGCACAATACTATGCTAAATAGCACCAAAATGTAAAGCAAATGTCAGCACAGTCTGTCCAAATGTGTACAGTTGACAGGTGTGCCCCCCCCCCAAACCATATTCCCATAGAAATGCAGCAACATGTATGTTTGCAGGGAAATAGCAGCAGAGCACACATTGCCAGGGCTGTCCCATCAACATGATAACTTGCTGCATGTCCACAATATGCAGGGGTCAATGAGCTTATGCATATGTGTGGTTAATACTGTCAGCATCTGGCCAGCCCTTACTCCTGGCTGTTGTTGCAGTGGCCTAGGTGCAGTGCTGTCTTTGACAGGGCCATGTTCCAAGAACTGCAGTGCCAAGTATTCTGTATGTCAGCTACACCAATGGTACGAGTTGTACATGTACACGCTGTCCAGATGTCAATATCTGTTAATGCAGGAAACCATGTCAGCTACACCTACAGTAGGAGTTGTACACACTGTCCAGATGTCAATATCTGTTACTGCAGGAAAGCTGTACAGGTCATGGACAGGGGGCCACACATATGGACAGTACGCAGCTTGGAGTAACCTACACAGTGCCTACCACACCTCACAACTGTACAGACCTATTGCAGAATGTCCAGCGGTTTGCATCATAATTGTGGTCTGCATAACATGAAATAGTGGTTGTCTGGCAATTCATTAGCAAATCACGCAAGACTAAGGTCAGAAAATAATGATAGATTGTAGTGTCAGACTTCATACCCTGTAGAAACATGCATACTAATGCAAAACCTGTTATTGAATCACCTTTCTAGGTTTGTAAGGCCAATACTTAAAAATCGTCCCTATATTTAGGCCTCTGTCCCCCAATCACTTATGGATTTGTACAGATGTCTGGCTCTCAGGAGTTGAGAGGTATGGTGTCTAGTAGGACAGCAAGTACATGAAGGTCAGTGTACTGCCAGTGTATAAAAGGCTGACATCTTTCTGTGTCAGCACTGACAACATGTCACTGGCCAACAGCCATACCCCTAGAATGACAAAGGCTGTCACAGAAGGAGCATAAGTATGCCTTGTATATCTGTTCTGCTTGTCCTAACATTGCATTTGCTTGCTATTTGCAAAACAAGAAAGGGTCATGTCAAAACAGCAATTGCAGACAGTGGTGAAGCAAATGTCAAACCCATAAGAACAAACAAGCAATTACCAAACCGGTCTCCAAAATGTCTTTGTTTGGCAGAACATTATTAACACCCTGTCCCCATGTGTGGGCCTTTGTCTGACTGTCATATTTGGGCCTATGCAGATGTCAGTCTCTGATGGTATGACAGCTAGGCCACATGTAGCCTCATAATAACATATAGCAACACAAACTGTCTAAGGACCACAGCAAATGGAGTGGTGCAATGATGGACAACATGCTGAATAGGAACACTCAGAGGTGTAAAGTCCACAACCCTGTGTGCAATGTAATGGCATGTACCCCACCACAACAGAATTACAAATACATAGCAGCCACTGTGGCCAAAGCCTGTGACTGGACTACAGAAGGACAAAGCGACACACACACAAGGGGAAGGGAAACCACTGGCCAGACAAATGGAGAATATGCACACCAGAACATGTTGTGCAGTAACATAGGTGCCATGCAGTGTAAGGAGTCAGTAAACATTACCTGCAAATGCACAACACACACCCATGTAAGTGGAGGTCTGCAACAACACAAAACCCAAACAATGGACACCTTAGAGGGAAAATCACATGAGAACTCCACAAACCTACAGACCATGTAGACTCCACACAACAGAGTCTTGCAAACACTAAGGCCTTACCCCAAACCCCAAAGACCTACCCTACACAGATAGGCTAACAGCACTGTCCCTCTACCCTGTTCCATACAGACTCTGCTGAGCTGACCCCTGTCTGGCATACAAAGCAATCCAGAGCCTGCCTTGATGGGACTGTTGCACATCTCAAAATCAAGGCCCACTCCATCAACCTATAGGAGCAACATCAACCTGGGCTGTGATATCATTATGGCTTGTTGGTGTGACAGATATATGTACCACACACTACCCCATCTGTGGAATATACTGCCTGTCAACAGCAAGCCAAGTACCTCAGTACCCCTAGTGATGTGCTGCCTGTATAACTGCATGGGAAACACAAAATACATTCTTGTGATCCCACCTGTGTCCTGCTGGACAGGAGCTTTGTGTGCTAATATGTTGTAACATGGGCTACACTCTCATTTGCGTGGGTTATAATGGCTTCAGGGCCAATAGCCTATTAACGTTGTAGCAACCTATCAACCTATACACAACTGTCAGTGGTTCACCATATTACTCTGTACTGCTCGGCCACTGACATACCTGGAAGTCACAATGCTATGTGGGATATACTACACATATAATGGATATTTCTGCACAGTACAATGCACTCTGTACCCACACCTATACCTCCCAACCTCTGACAGCAAGACATCTGGACAAGGTCATAAATAAAAGTGGGACAAATGCACAAAGATAGGCACGTGTTGTAAATATTGCCCTTACATACTGAGAAAGTTGGTAAGATAAGGGGGTTTGCATTAGCAGGAATTGTCTGAAGGTTATGAAGTCTGAAACACTAATGTCTGTCATTATTTTGTAATGTCAGTTTTCAATTATATGCAGTTAACTTGCCATAAAAACGCAAGTGTATGTAGACTGGATGAAACTTCTAAACAAATACCTGGACAGTCAACCAAAAAATGTACCATTGAGTGGTATGGCCACACCAGGATATGACTTTTCAGGTAAGAAGAATACCACACAAGCAGGAGATCCCCAGCCAGTATATCACCAAGTTGCCGGACTGTTTACACAGCTTCATCAGTCAACCGGCTGCAGCCACACCTCTCAACTGGCCTTTTTGGGTGAGAAAGTATATAGTCGGGCTCATAATATTGGTCTGTGCATCATACATCTTGTATTCCTCTGGCAAAGCACTATTATGACCTGAGGATGTCTATCAGTAGGTAATGACACAATACATTGCAGTGTCAGACTTCAGATATGTACGAAAATATCTGCTAAAACAAGCCCAGTACCTCTAGGAAAGTCCTGTTTACTTTTGAGAGGTATTGCTGTAGCACACAAAACTCTGGACCATAGTAAACCTGTCTCTGGAATAGAGTCCCGCTCTCACTATAGAAGGTCACACTGGGCATGCTATTATGCTTACAGAATCACAGGCTATGTTGGAACCCACATTGAACTACATAACTGTATTGTGCATATATGTCTTTGCATACAGACAGCTATGTACACCTTAACTGTCTCTACGCACACCCATCAGTCAGGATTACCCTCAGTTAGCTGTAGGTGGCCATATGTGATATATCTGCATCTGTTGCGTGTGTTGCACAGACATATATATATATATATATATATATATATATATATATATATATATATATGGGCAACAGATAATATGTCAAGCATACACACACACAGATGTGGGGAAGGGAGAGAGACAGAGGGACACACACAGTATGTGTCACACACTCAGATACCCTGAATGGCATAGACTGATGTCCTGCTGCGGACAGTGGCATACCGGTCATAACCAGTCGCACATGCCAGCATGAAGGCGAGCCCCATTGTGTAATAGTACTGAGGTGGGTGTTATAATATCACATCACCTGTCTGTGTGTGTGTGTCTGTAGGTATAAGTATTAGGAGGCTGTTCCCACTCAATACACTTCCCATTGCCCTACTTCTCAAGATCTGCTGCTGTCATTCACATTAAAAGTACCATTGGACACCTGTCAGCCCTATACGCTCTGTAGCATGTGCAATAACTGTGTAACACTATAGTACAAATAACTTGATAGGTGTGGTTCTAATCTCAATCCTGGCAAATGTAAGTGCGTGTGTGCGTGTGTGCATTTGTAGGTGAAACAGTTTTAGGCCATTCTGACACAGTACAATTCCCAGTGCTCCATTTTAGCAGTCCTACCAATGTCATTCCCCTTAGAAGTACCTTTGCACAGCCCCAGCCCCAGCCCTATAAGCTTTGTGGCGCATCCAATAACTATGTAACAGTATAGTACAAATAACTAGATAGGCAGGGGTTCTATTCCCAGAACTGACAATTGAGTGTGTATGTGTGTGTATGGTTGTAGACTGAAGTATTTTGAGGACTTCCCCACCCACAACACTTCCCAGTGCTCTACTTTAGCAGTCCTTCTGATGTCATTCACCTTAGAAGCTCCTTTGGGTGTGTGTAAGTATTTGTAAGTGTGTATATTTGTTGGATACAGTATTTAGAGGCCCTCCCAGTACACTTCTCTATTGCCATACTTTACAAGGAATGTTGATGTTATACACCTTAGAAGTACCTTAGGACACTCTTCAACCATAACAGCTCAGTGGCACATATGATAACTGCATAACACTGTAGTACCAAGAACTAGATAGGTAGGGGTTCAAAACTCAACACTGGCAATTGAGATACCGTGTGTGTGCTTGAGAACAGTATTTTGTGTGTGTGTTTGAGAACAGTATTCTGTGTGTGTTCGGCTGAGGCCATATCCTCTGGGCATGTGAGTTTTGCCATTTTGAGGTGTGTTCCACCCATCACACTTCCCATTGCCCTCTTTAAAAGGGTTGCTTATGTCATCTGCTATATAAGTACCTGTATATACTTGTGCCACATGCAATAACTGTGTAATACTACAGTACAATTAATTAGATGGGCAGGGGGGTCTAACCTCAGTTCTGAGAAATGTGTGTGTAAGTGTTTGTAAGTGTGTATATTTGTAAAATACAGTATTTTGAGGCATTTCCCTCCCAGTACGCTACCCCATTGCCATACTTTACAAGGGAGGGTGATGTTATACACCTTAGAAATACCTTGGGACACTCTTCAACCCTATCCACTCCATGGCACATGTGATAACTGCATAACACTTGTAGTACCAACAGCTAGATGGGTAGGGTTCAAAACTCAATACTGGCAACTGTGTGTGTGTGTGTCTAAGGAGCATATTCCCTTTGACTGTTGTGTGTGTTGATATACAATTTTAAGGCCTGTTGACTCCCTCACCATGGTATTACTTTGCAGAGCCAGTTAATGCCATCTGCTGTACATGAAACATGTTAAACTATACAGCCCATACCAGCCATCTGTACATATGTATATGGAAGACCTTGTTTGCAACCAATGTTGTCTGTGACCCCTAACAATGGGCATTTATGAGACACATTGCCAAACTGTCACAGTCACTGTAGTGACAGCCATGGCAGCAGCAGACGTCATACCTGTCTGAAACATAATGCTGGTAGACAGACTATTACCCTATCACTGTATCACATCACCTTGCAGCAGTCTACAGACAGACATCAGATGAATGCCATATGTGAAGCTGGGACAAACAGCAAACATTGGGCACACCCATCACATATTGCTGTGACACACATGGGAAATGGATAGCGGAATATGTCATGTAATTGAATGCACCTTCCAAAAAGTATGTGTTGTTACATGACAATAGATGTCTTTAACCTACAAGGTCAGACTGTCATGGTCTTCCCAGATGTTGGCCAGAAAACCACATGTACATGACCAATGTGAAGAAATCACATGTGAGAGATCAGGAGAATCTGCACACACATGCAGAGGTCAGAGGTATGGCTACCATCTGTACCCATGCCTCCCCAAGCTGTCAGAACAAGGACTGTTCACAAAGCCATATATAATGGGATGACAAAGGACACATAATAGGAACACCTGTCAAATATTTCTCCTACAAACATATAACGGTAATAGCATAACAGGGTTTGCATTAGCATAGATGGTCTGAATGATATGAAGTGTGCATCTCATAATGTCTGCAATCATGTTATGAGTGCAGCCCACAATGGTTTGGCAACAATGTGCCAGACAGACACAGATGTATGAGAAAATGCACTACAGACAATTGGCATGTATCAGGACAGTCTGTATAAACGGTATGGTTGAGAGGTATGCCTGAACCACCCTGAAGGTTGCATTCCATGTTTGGCAGGGTATAACCTATGCTGACAACTGAAACAGTTAAAAGTGGTCCCAGAACTGTGGGACAAGAAACATGTCATACAGGACTGTACTGATTGCATAGAGACATAATTGCACATCAAAAACACCTTAATGACACGGGAAATACTGTAAGTGAAGGTAATGTCACACAAATAAGGTGTCATACTAGCATACCAGAGGACATCTTGTGTGTTGCACTTGCTGTGGGCATGCTATGTGCTGCCAACTGTCACATTGCTACAACTTGTGTCCCACACCCCACAATCGATAATGTCAGACACACATTGGGTATTGCCTGTGCGTGTGCAATAAGTAGACATGAGAAGACCCTGTGACTACTGTGTGCCCAAAAGATAAGTGAATTTGTTGAGGTTAAGGTCATGGCTAGGCTTGTGAGGGACCTAGTGCCAGTACTCCAGTAACCTCCTCTATATGTATGAGCCTGTGGTACTACAGAAAATTGAGTTGACATGTATGAAGGATAGCAGTCTGTGACAAGGGGTATGTATCCAAGGTCACACTGTCTGCCAACAGTGTCCCTCGCATACTGGTGCATGCATACACACCTAGTAAACATGTACATATACAGCTGTACCTTGGCTATGAAACAGTCAGTGTGTTTTACACTCTGCCACACTCCACACTGGTAATGTCTGCAGGGCCACAGACTACAGACACCTGGAGCACAAACAGAATACAGCATGTCAGATTACTTTCAGTGGCGGTACTAACACCAATAATGCATCATGGCTAATAAGGTGCATGCACTTTGATGTGTATCCATAACAAATGCAGACAGCACCTTAAACAGCATTACATAGCTACACTGTACTGTATTCACCCTGTGCATCAGACCCATATTAGCATGTCCCTGCATCAATGGTATGGATGACAGAGATGTGGCACAGGTATCATCATATGCACAGGGTGTGGTTTGGGTTTGCCAGAGGCCTAAGCCGGGCCATACGGTTGACATCCTGTGTGTGTTTGAAGGGGTGTTCTAGAAATAGGCTGTGTAGAGGTGCTATGCATGTCTGGAGGTGACCTGTGTGTGATAGAGATGTGTGTGTGTGTGTGTGTGTGTGTGTGTGTGTGTATGCACAGTCATGCCATGTGGCTGCCCTACACAGGGGTCCTAACAGGACCAGCTAGGACCACGGGCCTATGGCCTGCTCTGATGTGGTGTGGACAGCACCCTTCCTTCGGTAGTGCTGGTGGCACTGCCACTATGGGCGTGTGAAGGTGCATGGACCAATAGATTCTCAGCTGATCTTGGTGCTGACCTATGTCCATGTGGCTGATGCCCATTCCCCACCACATGCTCCAGCACAGACATTCCACTGTTGAGGATTGCCAAGATCTCACCCCACCTGTCTATTCATGACCTCAGTATTGTGTCATGTGGCCTCCACAAGGTCATGTAGGTTGTCATGGATGCCAGGAAGAGTTCTATCCAAGATCCTGAATATTTGTCTGGTGGTGCATTTGGCACACGACTGTGCCTCCATGACAGACCAAAACATGCGTCTGGTGACACCTGCTGTGGCAATTGCCACAGGGGCTTGATGGCAGCAGTCCTCCTTCGAGCACCCCGACCATCTGCCTATGTGGGACCTCGCCTGCACTCTGGCTATGGCTAGTGTTTACACTTACACTTGCCATAGTCTCCACACTTGCCTGTGCCATGTCACCACCTGCCAATGGTCCATTATCTGTGGCAACTGGGGACGGGTTAAGTGTGGGCATTGTGACTGTGTGGGCACATTGTGGATGACAGTAGGATGCCAACCGATGGCACAGATTCAGCCCCTGAAAACCCCACCTGTACCTCACTATGACTACCATCATCAGCAGAGACACTGACAGGATCTGAGTGGGAGGGAACATGACCACCTGTGAGGGGAAGGCAACATATGTAAATTAATGCCTGCACTATAAGGTGTGCTGGTACACACACACACACACACACACATACACATACAGGTGAGGTGGCACAAAGGCATTACACAGACCTCACAATATCCAAATGGTGACATGCATGACACACAGTCAGACCACAATATACACACACTGCAGAGGCCTTCAACATCATGCAGTGCAGCCATTTTCACTTAATGTTACTACTAATATATACCTCTGGTGTTAGTAGGTGATGGGACTTCACCTAGCACACACTGCACCCATGTACACACTATGCTATTCACCTGTATAGCACATTGGCAACTCCTACAGAACATACCTCTCAACTGGACAGACTTTCGCAGAATGACTAGCTCATATTTTTGGTCTGTTCCTCATAAATCCTGTGTTTGTCTGACACATTACTGGGATGATCTGAGGATTGATGTCACTAATTAATGACATACATTTCAGTTTCAGACTTCAAAGCTTGCAGTAAATGCATGTTAAGACAAATCATCTTCTTTTGGTGATGCAAAATGTTGTTTTTGCACTAAATGTATCTTTTGGAATTGTGGCCAAACAGTTCAAACTTGGTCTCATTAGATCATAACACATTTTCCCACATGCTTTTGGTGGACTTGACACATTGTTTTCACATTCTAGCCAGGCCTGGATGTTCTGCATGAGAAAAGACTTCCATCATCCATCCCTACCCCATAAGCCTGACATATGGAGAATACAGGAGATTGTTGTCACCTATAGTACACAACCAGTACTTGCCAGAGATTCCTGCAGTGTTTGTGTAGGTTCCCTGGCAGTCTCCCTGACCAATTTTTGTCTTGTCTTTTCATCAGATTTGGAAGGACATCCATTTCTTTGCAACACCACTGCTGTCCCAAATATTATCTCCTTTTTGATGAATGTCTTCACTGTCTTCCATGGTATATGCAATGCTGTGGAAATGTTTTTGTACTCTTCTCCTGGCTGATATCTTTCAACAATGAGATCCCTTTGATGCTTAGTAAGCTCTCTGTGAACCATGGCTTTTGCTGTAGCAGGCCACTGAGTAGATGTCAGGGAAATCCTACTAGGACAGCTGACCATTGTTTGGTGTTAATCAGAGTCTTCTTAATTGATGGCAGGGGTGTACCCAAGAAGACTGCTGTAATTAGATCAAAAGGTGCTTCAACAAAATATTAGTTTAAGGATGAGCCTATTTATGCATCCAGATTATTGTACATTTTTTATTTTTCATATTTGCTCTCCTAACAAATTTGTTTGTTTTTCAATTGAATTGTACAGGTCATAGGTCACAAAGGTGGGAAGCACTTTGAAATGATTTATTGTGGCCTCATTTTTGTATGTCACAAAAACCTGCCATTTTAACAGGGATGTGTACACCTTTTCTGTCCACTGTATGAGTACTATTTGACATATGTCCCTAGTTTTGGGCTTAGTCCCCCCCCCCCCATTTTGTCAGTCTTTGTCCAGATATCTTGCACTGACAGATTGTGAGGTATGTTACAGATATGTTAGATCCCTGCAAATAGGCCCCTGTGATGACCACTGTGATGCAATACAGTTAACCCCACAACAAGTGAACATGCACATATCACAATATGGCTAAGGTTGACAGGTGTACGCATGGTAAAATGCATGCCCTTAACATGCCTGGGATATTGGTGAGCCACAACAGGACAATTTCATACTCACCAGCTTCAGGCTGCTGTCCCACATCCAGACCAGAGGGACCTATGTACTTGTGGGAGATAGGTATTGTCAGCAGACTCACATTTGGCATTGGTACAAGATGAATGCACATGTACAGTACAAGCTCAGATACTCCACAATTTGCTGTCCTTCACCATAGATGTGCTCTTCTGTACATTACAAAACCCCACCCACAACTGCATTTTAACCTGACATATGTATCTAGATACTCTACGGATGCCAGTATGGCTGCTACAGTAGTAGATGGATGTCCATAGTAGATTGATGTCCACTGGGACCTTACCTGCGTGCTCCTCGTGTGTTGTCTGGGTGCCACCCACCTCCACAATGTGGGTGTCTTGAGTCTGCTGTTGTTGTGTGGTTGGTGCCCCAAGGTTGACAAGGAGCTCATCCATAGGTGTAAGTGTGGCCTGCATAGCAGGACCCCACCTGTGGCTGTGCGGTCCCTGGTCATGGCAGCAGACCTTCAGCGGGCATAGTGGATGAGGTCATTCACATGATGCTTGACCTGTTCATAAGTTCATGCATGCTGACCCATGTTGTTTACATTGTTGGCGAGGTTATCCTACAGGGCAGTCCACTCCCACAGATACATTTGGCTGTGACCAAACATCACCCCATGGTTCTGGACTATAGTGTCGATGATTGCTGATGTCTTTGCATCTGAGTATGGTGGTTGTCTGGGACGCTGCATGTCACCTGGAAGACAGAAACAGGAAAATACATCACAGGACCTCATACATTGGTCAACATTATTTGCAGAACCTGCACATCAACATTGACCTAGCACTAGCCACCACTTATGACCACATCATACCCCTGTCATCTATCAGCACGGTATGAGCTTGCATTGCACTCCTGGTCCTTTTGTGTCATGCTCCCCCCAATAAGGGCCAGTAAATTGCATACTCCTCCATGCATCATTCACTTCTGTGTAGCAGGATGACAGGATGACATTATCTGTCTTCCATGCAGATAGGATGTCAATGGTGCTCAGGCATTGTTTGACTACAGTGTGTAATGAAGCTGGGAGCACATTCCTGAGTTCATGTAAGATGCAGACAGGAATGTTATCAGGTCCCATGGAGACTTAATTTTGTTACCTTTGAGTAGGCATTATGGACCTGCTCCCTGATGATGAGGGGAGGGTTGCGGGTGCTGTGCATATCCACCTATGCTGATGGGAGGATGGGGGTGATGTTTTCACTTAACCTGTCTGCAGTGGGTTGGCTATAGCTATGGCGTGTGTGTATGTGGTGTGATTGCCCACCAGTACAAGGTGGGTTGGGTTGCTGCCTCTGAGATTGAAGACATATGTGACTATGGCCTTGTGATTGGCTTTGGTCAATGTGTCCAATTTGTACTCATAGTTAGCCTTGCAGGGATTCACCTGTGACCTTGTATGCTTGTTTAGACAAAGGTGGACTTGCTTCCAAGTTGGTGCCTGCTCCTGCTTGGCTTTGTATAGCCAATATAGTGACCTATCCTGTAGTTTGTGTATTGATGCTGCTCACAAAGGGGATTACTGTACCTTGGTGGAGGCGAGTTTTATGAGTCAGGTATTGCTGAGCCCAAGCAGCTATGTAGGTGCTTATATAGCTGTTTGTATTAGGCATGGAAACGAGGTCATGACACAGTTGGACACTTCTCCAATTTCAACCTAATAATCATGCTTATTCTATTACCCATTTCTGTGTCAGGGCAATGCAACAACCAGTACTGTAGACATTTATGTCTGTTGGATGCACTGAAACTATGATTACACACGTACATGTACAGCTTATTTATCTGATGTTTGCATTGCATGTCTGTTCTTTTGAGGCTTCCAGCTGCACCTACTCAAACATATATGTGCTCAGGTAATACCTGATATACATTTCTGTTCTATGTCAGTATGGCACACTGTATTTACACACTTGCTGCTCAGTCATAACTCTCAAACTGTTAGAGCAGGACATCTGGACAATGGCACACATAAATGGGGGCAATGGCTTAAAATTAGTGAAACCTTATTAATATTGCTATAACACACTTAAGTCAGTTGATAGCACAGTAGGCTTTGCATTCACAGAAATACCCCAGAGGATGTCTGACATTCATATGTATGCTATTATGTTCTGATGTCAGTCCTCACAGATTTGCCAATGATTTGCCAGACATAACACAACTCTATGAGGAAATGACTTCAAATATGAGGCACATGTGGTCAGTGTGCAGAACACTGGACATTTTAATGGTATGCACTCCGTATATCACATGCAGTTCAACACACACTTCTGTGACAGTCATTTATTATATACATTAGATTTGTAAGACAAACATGTATATCATACTTGTATTCACAAGTAACACATGGATATTTACAACATCCCTGTAGCTGTTCTAGCAGTGTCACAGTCAATATTGTTCAACAGAAACCCCAGTAGTGGTCATATGTGAGCCGTCCTTTCTTGGGTTGTCTCAGAGGCCTGAGCTCTAATGTATGTCACTGAAGATAGAGCCAGATCCTATGGTCATAGGTACTGTTCAGCAATATATCAGTACAGCAAGGCTTGTTGAGAAATATTTGTTTAACTTCCTATTTCCCATTATTGCATACACCCTACTGCATTCCATTACTTGTTTGAAATACCTTTTTTTTGTCCAAGTATTCCTGTATATTGTTTCTCTGTATATGATTTCTCTCTCTCTCTCTATCTATACATGTAGAGGGGATAGACCTGTTTTGCATAGGCAGCAGCTTGGCCTTTGTAGGTAATGCTCATGAGCAGGGGGATGGCCTGTGCACCAATTGGTGTCCTGCACTTGCTGATTGCATGCAGAATAGCTGTGTTGTTATTCCAATAGCATGGCAACACACTCCTATAATTGAGTACTTCATATGGGCATTGCTCCTTTTCCTTGCCTGTGAGGGGAACATCATGGAAATGTGTAGACTACAGCATCACAGAGGGTAGGTGGAAATACCTCTGACAAGACATGTGGAGACAGCCCAAGAAAATGGGGGAGACGGTTCCAGACTTAGGGACAGAATGTAAGTATTGCTGTTATACAGTTGGAATAATGCTAGATTAACAGGGTTTGTCTGCACATGCATTTTCTGTGTAATTTCAAATCTGACAGTGTTATGTAGATGACATAACTCTCAACTGTAGCACTATCCACAGAATGGCCAGATGTTTGACTCTTATGTTTGGTCTGTTCCTCAGTCAGTTTTTGTCCTTGGCAAATCAGTAGGATACTGTGGGGATTGCAGTCAGTAAATGCTAACATCCATTTGTGTTTTTGACTTCATATCCCTCAGATAAGATATGTTACAAGAAACCATATTACACCAGCAACTTTCTCTATTCATAACAGCAATATTTCAAATATGTCCATGTTTTTGGGCCTCTGTCCCCAATTATGTCAGGCTTCATGCAAATGCCATGCAGTAAGAGGTTGATAGGTATGGTATATCATTATTTAGTGCCTTCATTCCTGGTATTGACTCAGTGATGTAGCAGAATCCCAGACATGTTAGGAGGAAGAGGCCATATATATATATATATATGAGGCCAAAGCCTGGACATTTGTGGGAATTTGTACAGTTGAGAGGTCTGTGTATGTCTGGCCATTGTTAGCAGACTATCAGCATTGTGTAGTTGTGTAGTGTGTAAATGTTAGTTGGGGTGTGTAGGGAGGGGATAGATGTGTGTGTCATGGGCCCTTTTCTATCTGACTGTGCATGCTGCTCCAGAATCTGGTGGTCTATCGGCTGTATATGTTTGTAGGGACAGACTAAGACATGTCCCGTACCACCTCAGGATTCCTACTACACTGTGACTTTGGGCAGTATATGTAGGGGTAGTGTGTGAGTGGCAAACAGGACATATTTGTTCACACAGTCATTATACTCTAGTGTTCAGTTGGCTTACCAGTATGTCACTGTGACTGTGGTGCAGTTGGTTGTGGGTATGCACTTTCACACCGGTGTCTGTTTTTCACTACTGTTACATCCCTGTAGTGCCTGATATATTTGCAAATGCATGTGTAATTCTCCATAGCTGATTTGGGGTAGTGTTGTGTCAGTCTGACTCTAGTTTGGACGGTGCTTGGTGACATGTTTGGCAGCTCAGTGTAGTTTCCTTAATGTTATTTTATGTCTAGATATTTGTAGGATGTCCAGTTGTCTTGGTCATATCTTCTAAAATTAAAAAAACACAGAGAAAGAGAAGAATACCAACTGCAGAAGTATAATATCCAAAATTGTTTAATACTCCAGTGCCTCAGCTAGCAAGCCTTTCTCAGAGTTCTAGTGCCAGCTAGCCGAGGTGCTGGAATATTAAACGATTTTGGACTTTATGCTTCTGCAGTTGGTGGTGGTTGCTTTCTATGTGTATTTTTTATTTATATTTTTTATTTTGTTGTCTACTGAATATGGCTCATATCTTCTGTCTGGTCCCATAACTGTTCTGTATTTCTGACAAATCAGTGGGATGATATGCAGATTGAAGTCACTAATTAATGAGAAGCACTTTAGTCCTAGACTTGTGCTATTTCAGACAATACATATTAGAACAGATGGTGTTACTGCAGCAACTTTCTCAGCTTATCTACTCAAGTATTTCAGATATGCCCCTATTTCCATGCCTTTGTCCCCCTGCTTTGTCAGGCTTGGTCCTGATTCGTTGCACTAAGGGGTTCTGAGCATACCTCTCACATTGCCGGATTGTCACAGCATGTCCAGGGTTGTGGCTCATAATTTTGTTCTGTTCCACAAATTATCAGTATTTGTATGGTAAATCACTGTGATGATCTGAGTATTTATGTCAATAAATAATGACATACATGTCAATGTCAGACCTCATATCCTTAGGAAAATGTATGCTGCAACAAACCTGTTACTCTAGCAACTTTCTAAGTTCATAAGAGCGATATTTCTATTTTTGGCCCATTGTCCACCCATTTTGACAGCGTTTGTCCTGATTTCTTGCACTAAGAGGTTGAGAGTTATGACTGCACTGCATGTTACATACATGTATATAAATGTGTATATATATATATATATATATATATATATATGTATGTATATCTATATATATATATATATATATATATATATATATATATATATATATATATATATGTACAAGACCTGACTGATTCCACAGTTTTATTCCCAACTGTTGAATGACTCTACTGCATGATATGTTTGAAAAACCATCAGAAATTCCTACATCTCAAATGGTGTAGTGGTACAGTGCTCTGACTATAGTGTACAGGGTCCTGGGTTTGAGACTTGGTAGGGCTGATTATTTTGTTGCTGGGCAGAAAAAGGGCTGATGGAGACAGAGTGATTAAGATACTTTTAAACAGTTATAAGTGGGTTTCCGCGGTTTTCTGCAGAGCAAAGCGATGCTAACAGACGGTTAATTCCTGTTAGCTTCACTTAGCACCACTTACTCCCGCACTAATTTTAATTAAAGAAAAGAAAAAAAATGATGATAGGAAAGTGGTGAAATGGGGGAAAGCAGGGGATTAAGCATTATGAAAAGCAGCTAAGGATGTGCAGGATGGGTGTAGCAAAAGGCCATAACTCTACATTTCTTTTGCAGCAGCAGCAGCAGCTGTGAATAATGTGTTGAATTTTGAATTTACAGTCACACCCCAGAGGGAGGGGTGTTGGTGAGAGACATTTGTAGAATAATTTGTGGGTAGATTGATTAATTTCATTGTACATGGGGGCAAAATGTAGAGCTATGTTTGGGGCAGTTATTTTTTGTGTGGCAGATGCCTTTTTTTTAGGTGAAAGTGGCATGTTGGAGAAGGGCTATAGGTATGTTTGGGGAGGTAGGTTGGGTAGGATAGGTAGCATTTACAGACAGACAAGACACACAAGACATCAGACAGGGTGGTATATGACACATGGGGGGGGGGTAAACACCTTGGATGGGGGGAGGGTGGTTAAGAGTCAGAGGCCCATGAGCCCCCAAATAGGTACAGTTGGACTGATGTCCCCACCCATGGGTAGTCCCCACTGCACCTTCACGGTCCTGAAGGGGGCCCTAGGGGTTGGACAAGAGGGGCACCAGGTGGCCCTCTATCTGGCATAGCTACCCACACAATTCAGAGCAGGTGATGTGCAACATATCCCCAAACATTCTTTGGGAGACTGGCTCCTCTCCGTGCCTGTGCTTGGGGGGGAGAGGCCCCATCCCTAGAGGCGGTTCCACTTGAACATTGTGCAGGACTAGCGGAGGAGGATGTTCCTGGTTGGGTCCCAGATGTGCTGGGGCCCGGAGCCATAGCCAGATGGGGGTGGATCCGACAGGATCTGCCTTCCCAAACATGCTATGGTGTTGTGGTTTTCCCAGATATATTGGTTAGTCATGAACAGCACATTTCAAAATTAATTATAACAGCATGCATGGGTGTTTCAGTTAACCCAAACCAATAGATTTGAGACAGTTGTATAACAAACAGAACACATGCATAAATAGAACAACAGTAAGCATTTTAACAGCATGCAAGTTACATTGACGGCAACAGGCCACCAATAATGGTATTTGAACAAGGTATGTTAATATGCAACCAATGAAATATATGAAGAATAATAGCGTACATGTCCCAACAGTAGGTTTTGAGAACATCATACCCATAGTATATGAATAATATTTATTGATTCAGATGATGGGTGGGGGGAAGAGAAGAAAAGTCCATTAACAACTGTGCCAGCTTTTATTTTTCACAACAGTACTACTCAATACTCTACAGATCTGCCATCTCACTTTGCATCTACCTATGGCCCGTAGCTTCTGTGGCACATACATACCTGTTAGACTGTCAACTTGTAATGGTACGGGGCTGACTGGGTGAACTGTGGCTACTTTACTGGAGGGGGTTGTACATGCCAGGGTTGCATACTTGACAAAGAAGGGGTATCCTGTAATGATGTGCGAGTCTGCTACTAGTGTAGTTCACCTGGATTCCTATCTTTGTCCAGAGTGATAGGCAGCAGTGGACACTAGCTGTGACAGTGTGACATTTGAGAGAGATGTATTGGGAAGATGGCATGGTGTATGTATCTACCCTGCTAACATTTGCAGGCATGGGGTTGGACAGTGGCACAGTTGTACAAAATGTATTGTTAAATCCTTCAAACAGCTACTACAAACATTTAATTACATGTAAGATCTGTGGAGAAAATATCTGTTACCACTATCTGACTGTTTCTACAAATATTCAAGATTTATTGTGTGTGTGTGTATATATATATATATATCAGTACCACTCCCTGGATTTGAGCTGTGTCTGGGTGTGCTAAAATGAAATACAAGGCTGTTTCTCATCACATTGATGTACTGGGCAACTGCTGCCTCTTGTTTGACTGTTTTCTGCCTAATACTCTGTGGGTTAGACAGTCTGACTTTGCAATCCTGAGATTCATGCATGACAGATAGTGTACTGAATAGTAACCTTTGGAATTATACGATCTGGAAAGCAAAGGTTAACACAAGGCACTGCAGCAGGGGACACACACTATATAATACATTTGACATCAGTATTCAGGGTTCTGATTTTAGTGTATAACATATGTCATATTTTATGTATATCTTGATTTACAGCTCCACAATCTACTGGTTTGCATACTAGCTGATTCTCAGAACAACCTCTGTTAATTCATGTTGTCAAAGCCATATTTTCTGTGCAGAACCTGTACACATTCTATTTCTACAACAACATACCAGAATAAACACAATTGGTGGTGTAGGTTTTTATTGTACTTATATGACACAGTGCTCTACTACTGCATATGCTGTAGATGACTATTAGTCTTGCAAACGTTTCTGTAATCGATAGACACAGAACACAGTAAACAATTTAATCCTTCTTATTTATTTCACTATATACTGCAAGGTAGATCTGTACTCACCAGCCTGTCGGCATATCCTTGTCAGTCTGTCTGCATGGATCTCAGCATTGGTAGCCCTCTCTGCTACAGCTGTAGGGGGAGAAAACAAACATTATGCATACCTGTCTATCACATGCTCAGTCTAGAATTTGGTACCTCTATATCTGGGATACTTACAAACTGCTGGTGCATGGTTGCCCCAAGCATCTTGGATCCATTGGGCCAAGAGTGCTCCCTTCCTCTGCTTTAAATCAGCATAGTGATGCCATAACTGCTCGCTAGTTTAGGGGATGCCAGTGGCAATGGTGAGATCATGTGCCAGATGGTCCCAGGCCTCCTCTTCATACTGTGAGCCCTGGTACTGGCCCTGCAGCAGCCTGTCATCATGGTTTGCTACAAGGACCCCAGCCCTGACTCTGGACTCCAAAATGCCCCAGCACTGCACCCAAAAGCGCAAGCCCTCATTTACACGTGACATTGTTCCTACTCAGAAAAAGGTACAACAGATTCTGGCTGTATTCCCACCTGCACCATTTAAATAAGGCTATATTTCTGCCCTTTGCCATCATTAGACCATTTTGGAAATGCAAATCTGCTAAGATGGATTGAACAGTGCTTAAAGGGGTAATTGCTGAGAATTGTTTAACAGTGTACAAATTCCCTTAGCTGAGATGATTGCTGCTTAGCATGTACATCTAAGCAATGCTTAAACCGGCTAGGCATAGCTGAGCACTGCTAACCATTGCTCACTTTTCATTCTTAGGGAATATCAGAATAATGACTTTTAATTAATCATTACTGACGTATTAGTAATTGTGTATGGTTTACTTTACATGACATCCCTCTATGCGCTTTCATTACATTGCCATTGGGTGTGACTATACTGTATGGGACACTTGTGCATACATGGGTGATTTCACATGTTATATGCACTCGCACTTCCATTGTAGACCAGCTACACTACCCTGGTTGACAAATATCAATTACTACATACTTTATTTACTTATTTTTTTTAATTTTTTTTATTTATTTATAATATCATTGAAAAAGAAACATATTAGACAACATCACACAAATTGCAAAAAATAAACATACACAACTATATACATTTATACAGTGCCCAAGAACAAAAGTGAAACAAATCATATCGGTACAATCACATTCAATTCAATATATGGTCAAAGAACGTCCTCCAAAACTTCTTAAGATATGGAGTCTGTCTGTGGTTGTGAATAATATATCTGTGCCTTTAGGTGGTTGGTCGCAAGAGTCTTAAATCCTTCCCAGGAAAGTAAGTTATTGTTTTTCTAATTAAGAGTGATGTAATACTTTATTAACATGATATTAAGATCCTAAGTTGCATCTTCGTCAGTCCTGGGGGATGGATATGTAAGAGGGCAAATTTCTAAGAAAGAGTTGATTTTTCATAGCCCATTTTCTCAAGCTGGACTCTTAATGTGCACCATAGCTTATATGAGCGTTTACAGCTCCAAAATATGTGTAGGGCATCTCCTGTCTGATTTTGGCAGAATTGACAATGAGGAGAAGAGTTATGGTATATTTTGTTGATTATACTCTGGGTAAGATAAGCATTATTCAATAACATAAGCTGGGTGTACCTAAATAATTTTTGATGGCATTCAATATCTGGTCTTGAGTGATGTGGGGATCCTGTTTTATCCAGTAGCTAGAATATATGGGCTCCTTTTGTGTTTTGATGGACATAATGAATTTATAGGAGCTTGGAATCATTTTCTTTTTGAGTAGAAGTAAGTTCCATAAAACCTTACATGTGGAAATGTATTTATCTGATACACTGACAGGGTTAAATAATTTCTGAAATACTTCCCTAATTTGTCTTAATATGGTCAGATATTTTTTAGTGAGGTTCATCTTAATGCTTGCCTCTGATGTAGCGAGGTGCATATATGGGTACAAGTCTAAGATAGTTTTATCCTTCAGGAGTGGGAATTGATTCAAGTTTATCATAGTCCCATTCAATCTTAAGTTAGGATTAAGGTGGAGGGGTTGAAAAGTGTTGAAGGCAGGGGTTAATTTTAAGGTGTGTACAAGTTTTTGTAAAGTTATTATCCTGTTTTTTATACTGTTATGTATTTTGAATTTGCTCAAGTTATCTTTATTTAAGAAGGGAAGAGCTAGAGGGTTGAAGCTAAGTGATTTGATATAGTTATTATACAATTTGACCCAAATGGGATACCAATTAGTGGAGTTTTTAGTGACTGTAGCTATATTAATTATTCTACTACAGTTAATGATGTCAGAATACAGTTTGAAGTCTGGCAGTCCTAAGCTGCCTAGTTCTATTGGGTATGAAAGTTTAACATAAGTAATCCTAACAGATTTAGGGGACCACAAGAAATTCGACAAAGATGAATAAATAGTTTTGAAGAAGCTATTTTGTAGGATAATATTGGTTGCATTAAAAATAAAGAGAAGTCTAGGTAGTATATTAATTTTGATGATCGCTATCCTAGTGAGAAAGTGTAGTTTAAGATTAGTCCACCTTTTCAGGTCATTTTGTATGTTTGACCAGACACTAGTGATATTGCCCTGGTAGTATGCTTTGGGGTCCGGGCAAAATGAAATTCCTAAGTATTTGATGTGTTGTTTAATTGCAATTTTTTTTGGGTTAGAGCGTTGGGGTACTGAGTGTAGATATTAATTGGGAAGATTACAGATTTGTCCCGGTTTAGCATGTAATTTGAAAATTTAGAGAAGGTGTCTATGGAGGTCATAATTTTTTCAGTATCAGAATTAGGAAGTGAAAAATAAATGTTTAAGTCATCAGCATATGCGGATAGGGGTATTGTAAAGGATAGGAATATGGTGATATGTTCTCTGTTTAATAAATAAGAATAAAGGTTCAATGAATAGATCAAATAGTAGGGAGAGGGGGCACCCTTGTCTTGCACAGTTTTTAATATTTATTCTGGATGATATTTGTTTATTTATTTGGAGAATGGTATAGGCATTTTAGTGAAGCGTTTTAATAATTTTAACATAAAAGTTAGGTATATTGAACTGTGGAATAATCTCAAACACAAAGTCTATGCTAATTCGGTCAAAAGCCTTCGATGCATCAATAGCTAAGGTATATAGGGGTTTGTGCAAGGGAAGAGAGTGATATCATAGCATCTAGAGTAAATGTATGGTCCACAGTTTGCCTATGTAAGATAAATCCTGATTGCTCAGGTGATATAATACTACTGATGATCTTTTTAAGTCTATTCGCTAGAATTGTGGCTAGGATCTTCATGTCTAAGTTGACGATAGAGTTAGGCCTGTATTTCAAAGGACCTTTGGTATCGGAATTAGGTTTTAAAATAAAAATGGTTCTAGATACGTTTAAATGAATGTCATTTATCCCAAATTGTATAATGTTATTAAAAAGCTGAAGGAGAATGATGGACATTTTTTTATTGAAATGTTTATAAAATTTGGCCGTAAATCCATCTGGGCCAGGGGATTTATTCGGTTTGAGGCTATTGATGGCAAGGGTCGTCTCTTGTTTTGTGATTTTCCTAGCTAGAATGTCTTGTTGCTCATCAGTAAGTTTGGGGAAGGTTAAGTTATTTAAGAATAGTTGTAACTCCTTTTTGTCGATAGGGTCTTCCAGAGGGCCAATTACTACATAATTTAAAATAAAAATAATAATTTTAACACAGCTTTCCCATCTAAAAATAAAGTGTCTGTCTTGGTACTTGAACTATGAACGCCTGCATGCAAAGCCATGACTCTAACCACTATGCTATCTTGGCATTAGCATTTTAGCTGTATATTTTTATTTATCTCCTATGGGATGTTTAAGCAATGCTGAGCAGAGGCCCATAACATGCATACCCTCCCAGCTACGCATAAACATACCTGAGAATGGGAAAAAAATTAAATTAATCATCCCACTTTATTTACATGTATCTGTACTCCTTGTCAGTCACAGTAAAAGAAATTGTAAGGGGACACACAGGGACAGATTTTAATTATTGCTCTTACAAACTTACAAAGTGTGACTGTGGTTTTCTAGAAAATCATTGACAAATCACTCTGGGTTTAAGTCAGGACATATTGACAGACATTTGGGTTTCAGACTTTATAACCTTCAGGAAATATATGCTAATACAAACCTTTTATTCTATCAACTTTCCATGTTTGTAAGTGCAATATTTAAAAAGTTTCCCTATTTTGGGCCTTGGTCGCCCCATTATTTATGGCTTTGTACAGCTTCCTTGCTCTAGGAGGTTGAGAGGTATGTGAGGCAGGCATCTGGGTATTCTGTGGAAACCTGTACAGGTGTATGGCCATATGGCACTTTGGCAATGCAGGAGGTGTGTGACAGTACCTATCACACACCCTCTGTATTGCTTCCTATTGGGATGGGTTCCTTCAACGTCCGTAGACACTGAAAGCACTTGCAAAGTGCCATACGGCACTTTGAAAAAGCAGGGGGCATGTAACAGAACCTGTCACACACCCCCTGCATTGCTTCCTATGTGTACTTCCTGCTTTCAGTGTCTGTGGACACTGAAAGCACTTGCAAAGTGCCATATGCACTTTGACAATGCAGCATGCATATGACAAAACCTGTCCCACACCCTCTGCATTTATTTCTTGCTCCCCTATCTCTTTCAGTCTCCATGGACAATGTTTTACTAATTTTTTTTATTTCAGTGTCTGCGGACACTGAAATACTTTTAAAAAGTGTTGTATGGCACTTTCTGAATGCAGGGGGCATGTTAGATGTGGTGCACTACTTAAACATGCCCCCCTGCACTCAGTAGTGTTAGTGTCCATTTAGTCTTAGCAGCAGCAAGCCTTCATGAATATTCAAGGTGCGCTGCTGTTAAAGCTAAGGGTAAACTGCCACAGTTCACTCTGTGCAGGAATAGCACTATCCCAGCACAAAGTTTATTGAATCCCAGGTTTAAAATAGCCCTCAAGTGCAGCTGACCTTCTACTTGCCTATAAACCTATAGTATGTGAATGTTTTTTTTGCCATCAGTTTGTGAAAGCACTTTAATTCAGTCCAGCGCCATGAAATAGTTATTTAGCCATTATGCATTTCCTTTAAAGCCTCCAGAACTTCACACATTACTCCATTTATGGTCTGTCTAACCATTGGCTAATAAAAGAGCTTTATCATTTTTTCATCTCTGGAACATACCTGTATATTCCTAGATATACATGTGGTTTGTCTTTACTTTTACCCTTCAGAGTTGATGTTTTAGCTTTCCATTAAATAACTACTTTTCACTTTTCCTGTTTTGGCATTTTGTGCTGATTCATTCAGTTGCATACTCTGCGTGGTCTGAAATGAAGTTGAAAATGACATCCCTTAGACTGTGCCAAAGTCTTTTTGGCTTCCCCACTCCTCCTGCTCTCATTCTTACTGTTATCTGTTGCACAGCTAAATCCAACATAGGGTAATCTACAAAGCTGCCTAGGGCCTGATACTGGCTTAAAAAAATGATCCCTAAAATTAATAAATAAAAAATGCTCTGCCAATTAAAACAAATAATTCTCAGCCCAGAAATACTCCATCTAAGTATGTATACATTTTCACATCAGCAATTATGATTAGATCTCACAGGAGTAAGATGTCAGCACATCTCAGGAGAAATTTCCTCCAGCATGAGTGATTTGACATCAGCAGAACTTGCGGCAGTAGAGAAGCAACTTTGAGGCATCAGCCGGAAATGTTATGCGGATTGATAAAAGGTGTTTTTGTGTGTGTGTGTGTGTGTGTGTGTGTGTGTGTGTGTGTGTGTGTGTGTGTAAAATACCTCCATTTAGGGAGCACTCTCTAGTTAAGTGATTTGCTCATAGTCAGACCCTGAGCATTAACTATGGGAGGCCAGTGCCTTAATCCTCCCCATTAACTATCAAGTATCCATAAACTTTGTTTTTTTTTTTTTTTGTAAATTACAGTCTGTGAATGTCAGTCACAGAGTTTCATAGATTTGTGGATCATAAAATACATGTTGATGCAAAATCTGCTCTGTTAACTTCTTAAGTAAGCTAGAATAGTCTGCTTTTATCTGTCTTCAGTTTTGCAGAAGATCTCTGATTTTGCCCCATATTTATACCCTTTGCTTGAAAGTCATTTAACCAGACAATGCTTTGGGGCAAGTGGACATTTGGGCTAGGTTCCTCAATCATCATCATCCTCTCCTTTCAGCTTATCCTAGTTAGGGGTCGCCACAGCAGATTATTGGTCCACTCATGATTGGCAGTGGAGTTTTAGGGTGTGGAGTTGCCAGCCTGGCACCCAACCTTCCACAAAAGGTACACACACACACACACACACACCTAGGGCCAATTTAGAGTGTCCAGTCCACCTACAGCATGTCTTTGGGATGTGGGAGGAAACCGGAGCACCAGGAGGAAACCCACATGACCACAAGGGATGACATGCAGGTTCCGTGCAGAAAGCACCCCAGCCAAGAATCGAACTGGAGGACCTCTTGCTGTGAGGCAGCAATGCTAACCGCTGCTCCACCATGGCTGCCCTGGGCTAGGTTAGGTTCTTCAATGATCATCTGGAATGCAAGCCTAGTAATTGCCTTTGAACCAGAGTACTTATGGTGTAAAGAAAGAAAATTCATTGTAGTAAACAGGAGCATGATTATATGAACAATGTTCTTTGCATGTGGTCCTTGGTTTCCCTGTTTTGTTAAAGGCTGGCATTGTGATTATTATATAGCTGTGAATAAATTGGACAGCATGAAGTCTGAGTTAAATGCTAATATTTTAACAGTGACTTCAGGTTTTAATTTAGCTTATTTTTTGCAGGCAAGCAAGTGTGAAATGCGGTTCCCTATAGAAATGTCAGCACTTGAAAAGCAGAAAAACCTGGAGAAGAAGAATCAGTCTTCTCTTTACAACTTTTTTTGTGAAGGGGGGTGGTGAGGGGCACATGCCCCTCTGTGCACACCCAATGTGGGGAACAAGCCCTCCACACCCCTGAACTTATATATAACAACTCTGAGATCACCACATCTTGGAGAAAAGTGAATATTCAGAGAAATGGCATCTCAGATTCAGTAACTACAAGTCTGTTCTTTTGACCATTCAGTCTCCATGTCTCAGGGCTCACTCTAATTGGTCCTGAAAGTTCAAATAGTTACCGTGAAATACACTGTGTGTGGGCTACAGCAGTTTGTCTAGCATGTAGTGCAGATGATTAAGGCTATGAGCTGTTAAAGATTTTTTCTGCAGTAAATGCTTTGATTCCTTCAGTCTTCATTTGTCTTCAATGCAACTGTGTCAATTCACTTCACTAGCCAATATACCTGGACGACTACTGGAAAGGGTCACTTGTGTCCAGTAGGATGTCTCAGGTTGTTAGCAAATGCACTACACATTTGTCTTTTGAAATCCTGCACCCTTCACATAGACACTAAAGAGCACTGCATTATATGCTATTTGAGTAGGACTCCCAGCTTGTTTGTTGTAGTTTAATTGGTTGCAAAATGCATTTTTACTAAATGTAAGATTCAAGGGAAAAGGAGTTTACTCTTTCTCAGGCTAAGTCTGTTTTCAGTGAGAGAGTGTTTTGTTAATGAAATAGCCATCAGTGTTTTTCTGTAAAATATGAAATAAAAGTTTTAAATGAAAGCAAATTTGATGATTGTAAAAGTAAAGAGAGAAGCAGTATGTATACCGACAGGTATGAACTTTGTTGCGGAGGGAGAGCCCAGTTAAAGGATACTTGTATGG
The DNA here is from genome assembly GCF_019279795.1 of Protopterus annectens. Lineage (NCBI taxonomy): Eukaryota > Metazoa > Chordata > Ceratodontiformes > Protopteridae > Protopterus > Protopterus annectens. The sequence goes on from NC_056747.1 coordinate 66,058,286, forward strand.
CTGGTGAGAGCCTAATTCATTACCTTGCATAGGACCCCATTTGTTCACAGTCTATTTCTGTTGACTCTGGACGTACATGCTGCAGTAATACAGCATTAGTAGCCATTCATGTAAGTCAGACTTGCACTGGGTGATGACAGATGGGATAGCTATTCTTGATGACATAGGGAAGTAAAAAATGAGATGAAGGTTTCTTGTAAGCATGTAACCCCATCCCCTGAAAAAAGAAACTATATGTTATATGCAGTAATATTTCAGATTTTTGTATGACCTGTGGGTTATTGGAAAAAAAAGATGCTGCAGCATGTATATTGTTTTTAATTGTTTGCTTTATTCATTGCACTAAAGAATGAATTCATTCATTAACATGCCTGGATTATGTAACATAGTCTAAACATGTTGCATTTAGTAATACATTCTTGCAGTACCTTTTTTACCACCTTCAGCAACTACAAATCCCCACCAAACCCAGTTAATGGCCACTGAAAATGCAGAAACATATATAACCACACTATACCAGGATGTAAATGGCTGCAGATGCAGCTGCATCCCATAGTAATAAGTGCAGGGCAAACCCTAGAAACAAACCTTCATGGTGGAACCATAATATCAATAAGCTTTATAATAAAACAGAAAGAATTTTGACCAAAAGTAAAAAGAGTAATTCCCAGAATGTTAGAGCCCTTGTTACTGAAATAAACAACTCAAGCACTTAATAAAATCCACAAAAGCCAATTTTGAGACTAAAATATCTACCCAAGCCAAAAACAATCACAAAACATTTTTAGTCATGTTCATAATCTCAGAAGCACAACATAGCAGTGTGCTGAGCTGATTGTGAATAATGTTACCTACACTGAGGCTGAAGATATAGCAAACCTGCTGGCTGATAAATTTAGCTCTATCTTTAACCCTGTCTCCCCTCCATCTGTTCCTCAAAATATACCTGAAACTGGCTCACCTCCAGATATTACACAAGATCGAGTCTTAAAAGTGCTATCAAAAGCTAAAAATACATCAATGGGTCCTGAAAATATCCCTGGATGAATCTTAAATAAGCATGATTTAACCAGAGGAAGTCACTAAGCTATTGACTCTGAGGCCCTTATAAGGCTAGCCAAGAGTTTAGCTCATGTTTAGATAAGTCCGCATCCGATGCCCCTGTCCAGAAGGGACACAGGTGGAATCCCAGGGATAAATTTCTGTCTCCCATCCATTTATTCAAGTTGCTCTTAAAAAGGGTAAAGAGGTACTGTGCTTGACGTGGAGAGGGAGTCTATTCCACAGATGGGAGAATCTCTGGGACGCAAATCTGTCCCACCAACAAGTCCTATTGATGTCACAGATCAGGTTGAGGCGGCATGTGTGTGGGTTACTCAAGTAGAGCTTGACTTGCCGATATGCAGCAGTCCCCTCAAGGCAGGGTCCAAGATGTCCTTGTATGCTAGACAGTGGGTCACCTTTGAGGAGTCTGTATGAAACTGAGTAGAGGGATAAAGCTTTTAGCCTATCCATGTATAGTAGATTTTTGAGGGCCTTGATTCTCCTGGTGAAGAACATCTGTGGTCTCTCCAGCTGCTGCATATGCTTTTTGCAAGGTACATGCCTAGTGGGGCATTGTATTCAATAATGAGCCTTATAAGGAAAGAATACAGGGCTGCTGTGACCTCATTGTCCCTGGATGAGGTACCCTTACTTATGAGGTTGGTCATGTCGAAAGCTTTCTGTACAATGGAAGCAACATGGTGGTCAAAAGTCAGATTGCTATCAACCTGGGTGCACAAATCCCTCACGACTGATTGCATGCTTAGGACATTGTTATTAATATGATAATTTGTGGGGACGTCATTCTCCCCAAAGGGGATGATGATGTATTTTTTGGTATTCAGCTTGAGGCCATGTTTCTGGCACCAGTCATTTGTTTGAGTGAGACCCTCTTGGTTGATGTCCATGTCTCTAGGGGACTTGATGACAGCATCCAGCTTGCAGTCATCTGCAAAGTTGGTCAGCCATAACCCACTGGTTTTGGCCTGCATCTCAGAAAAATATAACCCAAATAACAGAGGCCCCAAGAATGAACCCTGGGGTACACTGCTCATTATGGGTCTACTGCTTGAGGTGACTTCCCCTATTTTGCCTAGGTGGGTTCTATCAGTATGTCAGTTAGCTACCCATCTAATAACATACAGATTAATGCCTAGTTGAGACAGTTTATCTATTATGCCCAAGTGGGGAATAGTGTCAAAGGCTTTGGCCAGGTTAAGGTAGGCAGTGTGCACCATCTTCTACTCATCCATGGCTTTGGTTACTGTCTCAAAGAAGTCAACCAAATTTAACAGACATGACCTCCCCTTGATGAAGCCAAACTGTGTGGGATCGAGTGTTTGGGGCTTGACAGTGTCCTTGTTAATGAGGCCTATGAAAATCCTCGTCTATATTATATTACCGTATGATGAAAATAGCGAATGCCATTTCATGGTACCGATAATATCTAAACAAAATATCGAACAAACGGAAGAGTGAATTATTTTCTCAGGGAAAAAATTCACTGCTCTGTAAAAAAACAAAAACAAACTTAAAACACAAATTTAAGTGGGGGGCTTTAACCCCCACACCCCCCTACTTAAATATACCAACTCCGAGATCGCACCATAGTGGAAGAAATGGCAAAGTCTCAAAGACGGCCCACCAATTTTTTTCCTGGAAAAAATTTGATGTTCCATGACTTCGCTATTTTGCCATTTTGACAGTGTTGGATCAACTAAATAGCATTTGCTATTTAGTCCATTCGATACTGTCATATAGACCCGAAAATCCATTCTATGGCCTTGCAGATCAGGCTAGTTAGGCTGATGGGTCTATAATTTCCCAGATTGGAGGATGCTCCACCCTTGTGCAAACGGATGACAGTGGCTATCCACCACTCAGCTGCAACAAAGCCGATACTCAGGCTTTGGTTGAATAGGATGCCTAATGGTGCTGCAAGTTCCTGCCTGAGTTAATATAGGATGCAGACTGGGATGTTTTCGGGTCCAACGGAGGCTGTAGTTTTTGCCTTTGAGAGAGCAGTCATGACCTGTTCCTTAGAGATAAGAGGAAGGGGGCTTAATTTACTGATGGGAGGACAGAGGGTGAAGTTTTTGCTGAATCTGTCAGCCAGCAAGTTTGCTATATCTACGGCATTTGTATATGTGGTGTCCTTAACCACCAGTTCTGAACAGATCTGTTTGCTTCCTTTGTGACTGCAGACATATGTGAAGAAGGCCTTATTACTGTCTCTAGTAGATGTGGTGAAAGCACACCCCTAACAACATTGTTCAATCTCAGCTTTCTTACAGGTTTTGTGCCAAGTGAATGGACAACAGCAACAGTTATTCCCTTGCAGAAGGGAGTACCTTCCACAGACCCAGACAACTGCAAACACATAAGTCTGACTAACCTCATGCGCAAAGTTATGGAAAGACTTATTATGTAACTAATTAATCAGGACTTAGGGAAGCATCAAACACGGACCCATCTCAGTTTGGATTCATCAAGGGCAGGTCATGCTTACTCAACCTGGTGGATTTTTTGAAAAGGTCTTCAAAGCAGTGGTTGAAGGCAAAATTGTGCACACTAAATACCTCAGCCTAGCTAAAACGTTTAACACAATTCTCCACTCAGGTATAGTAGAAAAGCTAAATAAACTGGTGATAAACCCCAAGTCACCCTCTGGATTGCTAAGTGGCTCACTGATAGGTTGCAGGAACTAAAAATAGGGAAAGTTATCTCCATAAAGAGACCAGACACCAATTGAGTCTTCCATGGTTCTGTGCCAGGAACCCTCTTGCTTGGCATCTATATTTCTGAAGTAAAAGCCACTACCAAAAGGTTGTGGCTGACTACATTTGCAGATGATTGCAAGCTAGGAGCAGTCATTGAATCTCCAAATGACTTGGCCTTCTTTGTGGAAGGTGTGTCCCAAATAAATATCTGGTGCCAAAATCATGGACTGAAATTAAATACCAAAAAATGTATTATTGTATCCTTTGGGTAGTCATCTGCCCACTGACAATATGCTTTAAGAGCTGACCCAATTGTTTGGCATTTGGTGGCTGTGATTTAATTGTTGACCAATATGTGTCCATTGTTGAAATAAATTCTATACTGTTTATAAACAAAGGGATTGTGTCTAGATCTACGGGCATTATTGACTCTCTTTACTCAGTCCTTATTAGGCCAATTACTAAATACATTGTTCCCTTTAGCATTTATCTGTCCAGACACATGGAACAATTGGGAAGAGATACCTTACTAAAAGGATGCCCAGCCTAAACAACATGTCCTACATGGACCAGCTCAAAGCCGTGTCACTATACTTGGTATCCTAGAGACTGTTAAGAGTTGACCCGTGTCTGGCATACAATCCTCTGATGCAATACTGACAGATTTACTGCACATTAGCAAGTTTAATGACATCATAAGTACTCTGTCTACAGATCTAAACCTCTTCTGTGATATCAGCAGAATGGTTTGGAGGGACAGGTATATCTTGCACAGGATATCACTGCTCTGGGACATATTCCCCATCCACATTAAAGAAAGTTAATCCTTGCCCATATTCAATCACAACTTGGCTCTATGGATGAGAAACAGAAAATTTATCCCAGAACTGCCAGCTATACTACTAATGGGAAGAGGCAGATCCTAACCACTTTTTCCTATTCATAGGTTCCCTTAAATAATCTATAATATGATCCCAGTTATTCTAATTATGGGTACTTTATAGGAGTTTGGCTATAGAATGGGTACGGCCAATCTTTAACCAAGTAGGATAAGTTAATTTGAGCACAAAAAGGGAGAATGGCTAGGCTTACAATGGCCCACAAGGGCAGCTAGCCCAGTGCTTGCCTATGAACCTATTTATCAGGTGTACTGTCTGCTGTGTGCATTATTTGGAGTGATGATCGAACCTGATACAGTCTTCTCTACAAGATTGGATTGTAAAGGATTTCAGTATTTATTAAAAAAATGTTATTTTGTTTAGTGAAAAAATGTGATTCTGTAGTTAGCACAGAGGAGTAACACTCTGACAGGTTAATGAGCTGCTTCCTGCGGCAAGGGTGCAGGGTTTGAATCAGTCCACCTTCATTTACCTGTTGTGTGACTTTGAGTAAGTCACATAACCAGACAGTGCTTTGGAATAAATTGTAATTTAGGCTAGGCTCCTTAATGGTCTTCGGGGCTACATGCCTCGTAACTACGAACTTGCTGATGCTGTGCCCCGTACATTCCCTACTGTACAGCTGATCTAGTTTAGGAAATATTATACCAATATCACAAGCACGTCTGTTTTTTTTTTTTTTTTTTTTAATGTAACATAGCAATTTATTCTTCAAGGGTAGCAGGCACCACATTTGATAAAGTACTGAAATGAAAATTTGTTTTCCGGCAGCAGCCTCTTCATCAGTAATGGTTCTCTCTAATGTGGAATTATTCAGATAACTTTCACTTCTGCAGAGATTATGCATATTGACTTAGCATATGTTATCAAGTGGTTAATATTTCTTATGTTGTTATAAATAGTCTTCTATTTAACCATGCTACACATGTTTGGATCTTATGGTATGATGCTGGTGATCTTTGTAAACTTTCATGCAGTTCATCCAAAGCTATCAGTAAAATGTATGTAGTTTAGTTCTTCAAAACCAGAAGGGGGTGTACAAGTCAACAAAGTGTTTTAGCTAGTGGAGTAGAGGGCTCTTGGTGGATGAAAGTACCTTATGCTCTTATCGGGTTACTTTTAAACAGTCTTTAATCTGACTTTACAGGACAGGTGTGTGTGTGTGTGTGTGTGTGTGTGTGGCAAAGGAGTGCGACTGTATGCACAATTATATCTATCAAGATAATTTACTAGGTAATGGTAAGAACATCTAAAGTAGATCGAGCAAGGGAGAGATATAATATCAGCAACACTAAATAGACCCATAGTGGCAAAGGTAGGCCGCAGGGTAAACAGGGAGATAGTTAGTGCCAGAAGTAGCTTACAGAAGGTGAACACAGCTGGAAAAAGACAGCGCTTCAGTGGTGATGCAGACAGGAGTAGCAGCTTAGGAGATGTGACTGTAAGAGAGAGAAATGACAGCTGGGGACATATGCACATCAATGAGCTCCATAGACATGACATGGGCACTGCTGGCAGTGTATAAAAGGACCCGTGTCAGACAGTGGGAGTGCCTGAAGCTGTGTGTATTTACATGCACATCAGTCAGCTCCACATGTGTGACATGGGTGCTGCAGGGGTCCATAAAAGGACCCCACAACAAAGTGGCAAGTGATTTTGCCATATAAATCTCAGGAAAATGGGAAAATATTACAGCCAGAAATGAGGAAAGGCAAGCAGAGGAAGACGCAGAAGGATAACAGGAAGGAAAGGAGGAGGAAAGAGGAAACTAGCCATACGTTGGTCGTCTATGTGGCTGACGTCAAGGTCACATGCTTATTCTGTTAGTCCAACGGGTGGGGCCAGCTGGCCATGCTACTCTATCAAATGCACAAGTTAAAGAGAAAAAGACAGCGCATTATAAGGCCAAAGTGTTCACAGTACAAAAACCACCAAGAAAGACCCCAGAGAGACTGGAAATGTTTTTTAGCGTAGTTAAAATTTAATATTCGCTATTCATCCCAAAGACTTCCTCAGAAATAATTGATTACACTTTTAAAACCCTTCAAAAAAGCTTTTATCCAATCATATCATCTTACTAATAAATCAATTAAACAGATAAGAGACACAGCAAAAATCTCATAGCTTAAAAACATAAGGGTTTTTACCCTTGCATATTAGCTTTAGTAATTTTCCTACTTTTTAAAAAACATTTAATGTTCACCATATCATTTAAACCAGGTGCTAAGTAAGAAGCAAACTTAATCTGCCATTCAGCTTCTCTCTGTTGCACATAGTTCCTGTAGTCCCCTCCCCTTAGATCACATCTAACAACTTCCAAAACTGAAAAAGCAAGAAAAATTACTAAAGCTAATATGCAAGGGTAAAAACATTTGTTTTTAAGCTATGAGATTTTTGCTGGGTCTCTTATCTGTTTAATTGATTTATTAGTAAGATGATACGATTGGATAAAAGCTTTTTTGAAGGGTTTTAAAACTGTATTCTTAGTGTAATAAATTATTTCTGAGGAAGTGTTTGGAACGAATAGCGAATATTAAATTTCAACTACACTAAAAAACATTTCCAGTCTCTCTGGTGCCTTTCTTGGTGGTTTTGGTGGCAAATGCACAAGTTGGTAAGCCAGGGTAAAAATGCAAACATCCAGCCATGGTCCAAGTTGGTTCTCACTAGCCACCACACTTCTTGTTAACCGAGCCAGGAGAGTGCCTATACACCTTTACCAGACAAGGTGCTTTTACCAAACTCTCTAGCGAGGTAGCCACAGAGGCCATCAGCATACCTTCCAGGTCACCTTACACATGATGACCTTTCTCACCCTGCTGAGATGTAGGCCTGGGGACTATTGGAGGCCCAGTAGTGGGAACTGTGGTGGTTGCTTCCTCACCACTGCCTGCACCACTGCTGATCCTCTATAAAAAAGAAAATACATCAAGGAAGCAAAACAACAAAGCAAAAAAAAAAGACAAAAGTAAAAGAGAGAGATTGGAAGAGACAGACACACATGCAATAGATTAGTAGTGTAGTTTATTATACTAGTGTAGTTTTCCTGCTACCTGTCTCATCCTCCCTGAAAGGCCATGTTATTGTTCTTTAGACTGCAGGATGACATATGGCAAACAATAATCAACATAGAACATCCCTGACAAAAGAAGAAAATTACATCTACGACTGATAGCTGTGCTGTACCAAAGCAAGAAAAGAATACTTAAAGCAAAAAGTAGCACCCTCCGCCTTGCCTCCTCTTCCTACTGATGGACACGGTCTGCATGGAGCCTCCGCAGGCCACTAAATTTGTGCTTGTACTACTTGACAGAGCAGGTGATATCAGGGGCATCACTTATTCTGCTAAGCAGGTGCCAGACATCAGTTTTTTAAAGGGGGTGCCTATGTAATCCCTCAGCAGGTGCTCCCTGTGCTGCAGGTGAAGGAGGATCTTACATTTCCCTAATATACACCATGCGGGAAGCCTGCAAGTCAGTGGCTGTTTAGGCCTAATGCAAGATGAACAGTACAAGTCTGGAATGCATGGCCTCACATACAGAACACAATCAGCAGGGTAGTGTGAGACACAGTAGTGCAGTATAACTTGATAGTAGCATGGTCAGGCTCACACATCATATGTAACTTCCCAGCCAAGCAGTGAGTATTCATGAGCATCATAGTGCAGTATGGGCTGGTAATGCACTGCATTATAAGCAGAGTTCACAGTCGACCCCACAAAATCATCTCATTAGCATGGTTATTCTGTTATGAGGCTCATTTTACCATGATATAAGCCATGGTCACCCATATTTAAATAGTGAACAACTTACTGATTCAGAATTATAGTGAATATTAGAGTGTAGTGCCATATGCAGCCAAAATGACCAGCATAGAGGACTATTGATTATGGACCTCAGCACTGCAGTGACCATGTAAAGATGGTAGCTATTTTAAAAGTCATGACCCACTTCAGTGTTTTCCAAAGTGGACTTGCTTATTTGCTTATATATGTCCATCCATCCTCAACCCCCTTTTCCTATTTTGCACATGGAGTCACTTCAACAGTGACAATCATCTCAAGCCAAGGCTTACACCGCCAGTTGGCTTGCCTTGCCTTGCCACGGTAGTTCATACATACCATTCACTCTCACTCACACTCGCACCTAAAGCCAGTTTAGAATGTCCATTCCACCTGTTGCATATCTTTGGAATGTGAGGGGAAACCGGAACACCTGGAGGAAATACATGTGACCACAGGGAGGAGATACAGACCCTGCACAAAAGGCACCCTATCGGAGAATTGAACTGGTGAACCTCTTGCTGTGAGGTGACAATGCTAACCACTGCACCGGCATGTATACACACAAACACACACACACATTTTTATATATATATATATATATATATATATATATATATATATATATATATATATATATACATATACACATACACACATATATATATATATATATATATATATATATATATATATATATATATATATATATATATATATTTATGGGTTACATACAGAATTTCGAAGTCCAAAACTTCGAATCCCATATGATCGATGATCATATGTTCGAAGTTTTAAATCTTCGAAATCCTGAATGGAGATCGGCATACAGTACGGACCGGGAGATTTTCCTTGTCCTCACTATAGTGCAATCTCGGAGTTCGTATATTTAACTGGGGGGGGGGGTGCGGGGGGGCTTGCCCCCCTGCATACACTTTTTTTTTTTTATTTATTTATTTTTTTTTATTTTGTTTAGTGGTGTTTCGGGGAGGGATCACTATTTCGAGATTCCAAGCTCTCGAGATTCTGAACTTGATATTCTGAAACTCGAGATTTTGGGATTTCGAAATTTAGATGTGAACTTGTGTGTGTGTGTGTGTGTGTGTGTGTGTGTGTGTGTGTGTGTGTGTATGTATGTATATATATATATATATATATATATATATATATATATATAGCCATTTCTTAGAGTATTCCCTTTTCTTTGAGATATGGTGACGTTGGAGTTTACGATATATAAAGTTCAGGGGATGCGAGGGTGGGGCTTGTCCCCAGCAAAAACAAGTTTAATGGCAAAGAGCAATGTGTGATATTCACTCTTCTCTGACATTTGCTTTTTTTGTTTGTTATCAGTCAGCATTGCTAATACATGGAAGTGAAACAGACAGAAAAAGCTGATGACTGCATGGGATAACACTGCCTAGGACATGACAAGGGACTGACATACTATGCCAAGGGGGATTTGGCATGACTTGGCAGAAAGGTATGTGCAGAACAGATTGTAGTCCTGCTGAGGGGTGCTTTGCCTGATAGGATACAGGGAATACAGGGAAAACAAAAAAGTAACCTAATGTGTCTTCCCTTTACCACATTATAGTGTGGTCTCGGAGTTGTTATATTTAAAGAGAGGGGGTGTGGGGGGCTTGCCCTCTGCCGACAATCCTTAGTTTAGGGTCTATTCTTTTTTTTTTTTTCCACTATTCAAAGTTTTATAACTTCGATCATATGGTGTCAATCATATGGTATTCAAAGTTATAAAACTTTGTACATATAATATAGACCCGCTCCTGCCACCCTATGCCACAGTATAGCACCAGATGGGGCTGTCATCACTATAACAGGGCTAGGGATACTACTGAGTCAAGTGCCAGCTGTTAAGTACTGCCATGCATATATAGATTGATCTATATATCTAAGCCACAAGTGTCTTGTCATGGGACTGAAGGAATGGCAGTTGGCTGGAGAATTTCAACTCAAAGGAGGATGAGATGCTACTACAAGCCCTTCATACAATACATGTGTATCCTTGAAATGAGCAACACAGGCAAGACTTTCCATGACCAAGAGTGGCAGAGACTGGTGCAGGACATTGTAGTGGGTCGCTATAATAGGACAATAGTACAGGTGTGTCACAGAATCACTGATATGTTATAACACACCAAGCTCAAAGACAGGAGCTTGCCAGAGAAAAGTTGATCACTGAGGGTGGACCACCAACCCAGAGGCATCTGATAGAGGTAGCTGTATTTCTGGTAGTAGTATGTTGCATTAGAGATAGTGGGAGAACCCTCGTACCTGATGCTGGTTTGGATGTGAGAGCTGCACTGGAGATGACTGCCTAAGTGTGTGTATGGGATATACCATGTGAGTAGTAGCATATGCCATACATGTAGGACAGTGGCATACAACTGTAAATGGCTTAGTCAGACAAACACGTATAGATATCTGTCATCCGGAGACATCAGAGCAGCAATAGTGACAACCTGCACAACAAGGTGGGTGTCACAAATATGATGCAGCATAACATTGCTACAGATGTTATCTATATGCATTCACAGGTTCCACTTTTTCAGGATCCAGCCCAATTGTTTAAAACATGTCTGATGTCAGCAGATTACCAGAGGTTGAGGATGATGCTGCAGTGCATATACCACAGGTTGATGGCGGTGGTACTCTGCATATACCAGAGGTTGATGATGATGGTGCAGTGCATATACCACAGGCTGATGATGATGGTACTCTGCTTATAGCACATTCTAATGAGACAGTGGCACTGGCAGCACTGCTAGCACTGGAGGTGTGTGGTTTCACTCACATGACTCTCAGCTGATATGATGGCATTGATACGGTGAGAATCTGTAGCATTCCCTGTGGTCAGCAAAGAATACTCTATCATCTCACTAAACTAGGTATAAATCCCTATGTCACAAGATGTGTTGCCAAGTGGCTCAATGACAGAACCCACACTGTGAAAGTAGCAGACTCCAAATCCGACTTCAGACCAGTGACAAGTGGAGTACCACAGGGTTCAGTCCTAGGTCTTCTCCTGTTTGGTATCTACTTTTCTGAAGTACAGGCTAATACAGAAGGTCTTTGGCTGATGAAGTTCACAGATGACTGCAAACTAGGAGCCATAATCGAAACTCCTAACAATGTAGACATCCTACAAAAGGGCTTCACTGAGAGAGATGCCTGGTGTCAAAGCCATGGCCTCAAGCTCAGTGCCAAAAAGTGCATTGTCATCCTCTTTGGTAAAAATTCTGTACCCATGAGCTACCACATAGGTGGTAGTCTACTTAACACTGAAAGTGTGATGAGCCCTTGGAACACAGATGGACCGTAGTCTCTCCTTTGATAATCACATCGCCAAAATAGTCAGGAAATCCTATGTGGCACACCTCATCACAAAAGGTTTCTCATTCAGGAAAAAAGAGGTCATTGTTCCCCTCTACTCGTTGCTCATTAGACCCATTATAGAGTACAACACCCCTTTTGGTATGTACCTCACAAGACATCTACAACAACTGGAAAGGCCACAGAAATACCTCACAAAGAGGATTACCAGCGTCAAACAGATGCCCTACACAGACCATCTCAAAAAACTCCAGCTTTACTCTGTCGCATATCGCCTACTCAGAGGTGATCTCTGTCTAACATACAAAGCTATGTCAAACTGAGAGCTGTTGGACATGCTGCACTTAAAGAAATCCCAGTCCCTCTGAGCTACACACTCTAGGGATCTAAACCTTGTCACCACAATAAACAGGACATGTTGGAAATATAGATTCCTGTTCCAAAGACTTCCCATACTCTGGAACAAACTACCTATCTGTATCAAACAAAGCTCCTCATTAGCACTCTTCAAGAAAAATCTTCATGATTGGATGGGAAATAGGAAATTCACCCCGGGGATCACTTCTGTGGCTCTGCTGGACAGGGGCACAGGAGAATAATTTTCTTGGGTGGCAAAAGCCAGGGTACCTTTTTGGCTAGGCTTATATAGGCCCTAGGGGCAATAGCCTAGTACATACCTATGAACATTAGCATCACTCCTGTACCACAGGTGCCACCACCACAAAGGGTATGAGAAGACTGCACTCTAGGGTGTACTCAGCAAGGCCAGAGTAGAGATGAGTAGGTGGATGTTGCCCTTACGAGTCCAGCACATTCCTAGACCTGGGTGCCACACTTGACATCAATCATTGGATGTAATCCAAGCACAGATGGCAACTCTTCACACCATGTCAGAAATGTGTGTTCTGTGTCGCCTGCATGAAGAACTGCAACTGCTGCTGCAGGGACTATGGGACATCCTGCAATGCATGCTGAGTGACATGGCATTTAAGAACTGAAGGAATCACACCTAGTGAAGGTACTGCTGGCCCGTGTTACAGACATTATTGCAGCCATGAAGATGTGGGCAGACACCACTGGAAAGAGAACTTTACTATCTACAGGGTCCATGGCTCCCTCTTACACTAGTCACCAACATTCCCAGGGTTGTTTCGGAAGCTCTTCTGGCTCTACTGTGGGCACATCCTCAGTGGGCCAGCCAATCAGAGTCATGCAGTACAATGTCATCTCTCCCATATGGCCCTAAAGTAAGCAGCACCCATTCATACCCATTCCTGGGGTTTTGAATGCCAGTATTGTACTGGAAGACAGACTGGGGTCACAGCAAGATTTATGTACATGCTGCCAATATGTGACATCATCCCTTGGACAGGAAGTCTCCAGTCCTGACACTGCTGGGTCCACATTGTGTATTCAGCCAATTTTCTAGCCATGGAAGCTGTATTCCATCACAGGAGAATGTGATCCCTGACTCCCCCAACTTTCTAACCATGTATGTGGGTGTCACGTCCAATACTCATGATGCTTCCACCTATGTTAGCATTGCTGTCACCTATCACTGTGCCCCACCACACCTGTGCAAATTATGAGGACTGTGCCCTGCCCACTCACTGGCCTGTGTGGATATGATATCTAATGCATAGCCTGATTGTGTTATTACATGCACCAGTTTTATTCTGTGTTTGTCTTGTCATGGCAGATAACTGTGAACATAGTATTGCCACAATGTATTACAGATTAGTTGTATTGCTGTAGTCAGTTTCTATAATAACGCCTTTGTGTCTCATCATCTTCTGCTCCTGCCACACATGTAAGTCAGTCAGTGCTATATTGTCTCTTCACAGCACCATGTTACATAACATGGGACAGCCACAATTATTTATCTGTGGGTCTCAGGACCACATTGCACTGTGCCACCAGATGTATCCAAGTAGCAGAAATGGGCCTTCAACAGTCCAAACCCACACATTTGATGATATTTGTCATTGACAGGATGTTGTTATACAGCATCACCACCATAGTGTGAGGGGATGATGATGGAGGTCATAAGCATCACATACAACAGTGGGCACCATTACAAGTCATCTGCTACCTGCGCTCATGCGACCAGACTATTTGGGACTCTATAGATGGCAGTGTATGCACCTAGCAACTAAATGACCCTGTAGAAAGTCACCTTGCTTGAATCAATGATGTAGGTTGCACATATGCCAAATGTCAGAATTATGGGAACTGCCTGAATGTTGCACAGATGCATTGTATTTAATACCATATCCATTGTGCACCACGTGATAGCTGATGTAGTGAAAGCTCTTTCATTTGATATGCCAAATGCTAGATGGAACAATTGGGACCTTGATAGCAAATGTAGATGCGGTCAAAGACCTCAACAAAATGGGCTGTGTCATAGAATGCTGGGTATGGTGGTGGTTTTCTTCTCTGCTGCTACACCGAATATGCACCTAGACATGCTGAAACATCCCAGTAAGGAACTAGTTAGAATTTTAGAAACAAATGCCTGCAAAACTCCTAATGAGTCTCTCTCAGATCCTAAATGGTCCTCATAGCAAGGATGGTTAATGCCACACAAATCATCATGTCCACTGGGATAGGCAGTCCATGCATTCCCACTGATTCCCTGTGAGGCCAGCATATGTCTGGTAACTTCTGCACAATGTCTCTTTCAGCATGGCAGTGGTTGACAGTGTCTCAGTCACTGACGTGATGACATAGCTGCTGAGTGACACTTTTGCAATGCAGAGGGCAGTGATACATAACACTGCAGACACAGGTTTCCCAAGGTAGCCACTAGTAGAAGGTGTCCAGTTAATTGCTGATGCAGCTGTTAGCATGAATAATACTCCAAAATACACCAAAAATATTGCTATTCAGAATAGCTGATTTCTATGGCTCATTGGATTAATTTGATAGATTTCTGAATCATGCCGCCATGTTTAATTTCATCAGTTGGATACATGATAGCTCTCGTTAACATGTTGACATTCATTCGCATGTCATTATACTGCTGTTAGCACATGATGTGTCAAATATTTAAGATTGTAACACAGTCACTTTACATATGTCTGTGACTCACCCCCTCCTTGTGTGTCACCACTCACTACAGTATTTTGAATAATACACTGTGCTGTTTGTTTCTGAATATCCCCAAATATCTTTGTTTTCTTGTGTCTCCTATTCTGCACCTGGAAACATATCTGATATCAGTCTCTCATGTTCCCTCCATTTGAATGTGGGAACATTTCTTAGTAGCTATAAACTGAATAGTGAGTGAAAATAAATCAGAGTAACTGTTAGCAACAACATAGCAGATGTTTTTTGGTTGTTAAAAACTAATTCAGCATAATTTATATTTAGAGTGACTTACAGAACAAAAATGCATCTCTTCTGTAAACATCACATTTTTTGCATAAACATTTTTTTAAACATCGTATGATTAATAGAAATAAGAAAACAGTTGCAGTGTCATCTGTGGCTAGAAATAAATGTTCTAAGATGCTGCCAAGAGGTAATTTATTTAATGCCTTATACCAGAGGCATATCATGAGAAGATATAAACTTTTTTTGGTTTAGCTCTCAGAAGGTCACTTAACAAAATAGTAACTTTTTTTTTTTTGTTGCAATGTTAGTGATGTGCTGAAAAGCTGCCTGTTGATCCATGATGACAAGGCATAACCACATTTAGTGGGACAAATGGAATTTTAAGAAAGCCACTAACATGATATAAACAGTCGCTGTGTAGTTTAATGCGTTATAAGAGCCATGTCTCTCAACTGTTATGATTTACTCATGGATGTTTGGCCTCAGGTTTATTCCTGCTCCTTGTTCTTATTAAAGTTATAGCTGTTTATGTACACAGCCAACTAGATATCTATACATATTCCTAACTGCTGACTAGTTCTGTATGTTTAGTTATATTATATAAAATAAAGGGCTCCTGTTCCTATTTGTCGGTATGGCATTTTGAGAACAATTTTGTGACTTTTAATGTTTATAAACTTTGAGGTTTATTGAGGGCCAAGACAGAATACAGGATGGGTACCTTTGATGAATTCCTATCATATTACAGGACAACCATTAGTGAATGCACGTCCAAAGACTTTCAAGCAAATGTACTATTTCCAGAATGGTAGGTTTTACTTAGATGTGGTACCTTTTTGCAGTACATAAAATATAAGCATATTTAATGCTGGGGTCACCTATCTCCTTGCATCTCCGTTGTTATATTTATTTATTTTTTTGTACTTGTTCGTCTGTGACTCGCTTTTTGTGAAACACACGGTGCTTGGATGTGAAACAGGTTTACCAGAGCCATAGGTTTTATTTGTGATTTGATATACCTAAACTTCACAGACTAATCCAAGAGTTTGTTAGAAGAAAGCACATAGAGGGCTGTGTGCTTTAATATTCATATCTTATCTGCAGTTTCTGTAATTCTGTAACTTCAGTATTCATGATACTTGAATCAGTGGCTTAAGCTGACTTTACAAAGCATTATGTTGTAGTATATGGAATACCTGAATATGAGGAAATACATCTTTGTTAAGGATCTCTCTAACAAAAATGGTGCTTAGAGTTTTGTTAAGCATTTCTGAGTTCTACTCATACCTCTCAACCTCACAGCACAATAAATCTGGACAAAGCCAAAAATAAAAAATAGGGTTGGATTGTAAATATTGCCCTTCTAAACATAGCTTATAAACTTAGAAAGTTGCAAAATAAAAGTGTTTGCATTAGTATGCTGTTTTTAGACGTTGTGAAGTTAGAAATTCAAATGGCTGTCATTATTTAGTGACTTTAATTCTCAATGACTTGCCAGAAAACTGCCATTTTCATGAGGAAAAGACCATAAATATGAGGCAAAAATTAGACCTTCTCTAGAAATCTGTACAGTTGAGGGCTTCTATTAGAGCATAACAGTGATCAGTGCTGGCTATACCAGAACAGCAGTGAGAATCTAAAACAGCTTTAAAAACTGTGGATACACTTTGCTGTCGCATAAAAAATGTGGCATGTTCATGTGTCTGTTAGCCATTCATTCAGATGGACACAGCTTTTGGTCACTGTCTGTGTGGCACCACTAAGTGTTTTAAATCTGTAAAACATTTCATGCTCCTATACTTTTTTTCTTTAGTCTGTAGTGCAACTGAGTCAGCTAAAGCTCCATGTATCACAAGGAATTATGAGTGGGTATCTACAACCATAGCTAGGGTGGCCATGGTGGTGCAACGGTTAGTGTTGTCACCTCACAACAAGAGGTTTTATGGTTCATTTCTTGGCTGGGGTGCCTTCTGTGTGGAATCTGCACGTCCTTCCTTCAGTTGCGTGGCTTTTCTCTGGGTGCTCTGGTTTCCTCCCACATTCCAAAGACATGTAGTAGATAGATTGGACACTATAAACTGGCCGTAGGTGCAAGTAGGTTTGCTAGTGAATGGTACAGATGAACTACCAAGGCAAGGCTAGCCACCCGGCAGTATAAACTTTGGCTTGAGATGATTATTGAAGTGACACCCTGACCCCATGTGCAAATTGGGAAAAGGGATTGAGGATGGATGAATGGATCTACAATCATAACTCTGTTATTACATGGTCTTAACATGAATATCAGAACCGACCTCTAAACTTTGTCTCACCACTCCAAGTGAATTTCTTGACATCTGTGTCTTGAACATATAACAGCTTGTTTATGATGATAGTCTTCTGTATTGTGTGTTACTGTTTGAAATAGACTTGGATGCTTATCGCAGTCATAACAGGCTGTTTATTGAATCTGGATTTTGACTTTGGTGATGTGATGGTTGTTATTTTTCCAAGATTTTGTTTTGCAAACAATTATCAGAATTGTTGATATGGTGGATCAATAATCCAGATTTGTTAAATGATGTGCTGACCACAGAATTTGCTTTAACAATTCCTGAATACCCCATAACCATATCCAAAAATGGGAAAACTATAGCAAGTGATGGCTGAGTTTCCTGTATGGTATAATACAGTATCAGTGAAAATGAGCCTTCATATGTTAGTGTTACCATTTTCACCAT
Source organism: Protopterus annectens (assembly GCF_019279795.1). NCBI lineage: Eukaryota > Metazoa > Chordata > Ceratodontiformes > Protopteridae > Protopterus > Protopterus annectens. Next base: position 66,076,143 of record NC_056747.1, read on the forward strand.
ATTTTGATTGCTTTCTACCTCAGTGTTCATTTATATAATGACAAAGAAAGAAAGGAAGAAATAGAAGAAAATTTAAACCAGTACCGTACTTAGAAACCTATCATACCTTTAATCCTCTTTTCCACTAAATACATAAACATGGCAGCTATGTTTAGTTTCTGAACTTTTCATTGACATACAGTGTGGGTGGATACTACTGCAAAGTATTGTGGGTAACAAAGAGTTACCCTCTGTGGTGCACACACTGAGTGACGTGATGCACTCTTTTCTTAGGCTGTTGAATACGATAATGCACTGATGCAAAGGCTAATGTGAATGTGGTATGCTGTTGTCCAAGGCTGTTGAATGCACTAATACACTGTTGTACACAGGCTAATGAGTGAAGTGACATGCTGTTGAATACATTAATTATGGTGCACAGGCTAGTAATGAAAGTGGCATTCTGTTGTTTTATGTTACTGAACGCACTAATAGACTGTGGTGATAGGATAATTTTGAATGTGATATGTTACCTTATGTTGTTGAATACAGTAATACACTATGGTGACACTATTTATGAATGGGATATACTGTTGTCTAAGACTGTTGATTACAATAATACACTATGGTGCATAAGCTGATGATGAAAATGATATGCTGCTGTTTTGGGCTAAGTACCATAGTGCACTGAGATGTTAAGTACCATAATGCATCGCGTTGTTAGGGTTGTTTATATGAAATAAGTAGCTGAATATAGCTGTAGAATTAAACTAAAAGCACCTAAGATTACTGCACAATCTGTCGGCTGTGCCCAGCTGGTTTTGAACACTGTCTGCACTGACGTTTAGTATTAACCATACCACTTATAAGATGTTATTGTGTTTCTTAGCATGATTTCTTTTTAGGGGAGTTATCTGTACACCAGTCATATTTTTGAAGTAGCCATCCTTTCTTCTGTGACATGTATCCTAAATAGTTCATTCAAAATGCGGTAGTTAGTAATAACATTCTCGTGCTGGTGGACCATTGATAGTGTAAAAAGCATATATTATTGTTTTTAAGTTTATTTTCTTTGTTGACTCACACATACTATATTTGTTTCTTTTATGTTTTGGAAGATTGTATACTAATTGTGTTTGAGTTGACAAAAATGTTACATCTTTTGAGAATTATGAAAATCATTGCCTACATAGTGTATATGTCTTACTACATCCCAGTCACTCCTTTACCTGTTTTAATCTTTGAAAATCCCTCTTTCTCTATCTACCTGTCTATGTTTCTCCCTGTCCTGTGCAAGCTGCTTCTTTCTACTCCTTTAGTTTGGCATAATGAATTACTAGAACTCAGTACAGTAACATGAGTGGTTAGCATTGCTTCCTAACGAGGTTTATTTCTCCAGTTTGGTTCTTGGCTGGGCTGCCTTCTTTGCAGTGTTTGCTTGTCCTCTGTGCATGAAAAGCATTTTACAATTGGCTCAGGTTTCCTCCCATATTCCAAAGACACACCAATGATGAACTGGTAATCCAGCAAATTCCTAGGTATATGTGTCATGTATATGTTTGTGCATGTGTCTACCTGCATTTGTGAATGTGTGACATGCAGGCATCCTATCACATTGCTAGGTATATGTGTCATGTATATGCTGGCTCATATGTCTACCTGCATTTTTGAGCATGTGACAGGCATCCTATCCTATCCATTCTTTGCCTTATGCACACTTGTGACTGCTTGGATGCACTCCAACTCCTGAGTGTTACTAAGGGTGTAATTGTTTTCTGAGTTGCTTCAAGTTATTTTACATTGTTTTCTTTCTTTGCTTTGATTTTTTAACTGCACATAACTGCATGGATCATTTCATGATCTTGTAGTCTGGAAAGTGAGCTCATGATGGATCATTTCATGTTCTTGCAGTCTGGAAGATCAGGTCATACTTGCCATCTGTTAGATTTGAAAAAATGCTCTTTAAAAGTCTGGGTCATATAATGCTATAAAGTTTCAGAATAGTAGGTCTCTCACAAATTGCTTGCAATGCATTTCAAGTCCAGTTTACTGCAAGAACATGCAGTATAAAGATATATAAAACCTTGCCTTGCCAGAGCTCCATCTGACCATGTCTAATCTTCTTTATATTCATAAATAGCCTAATTTCTAACCAACCCATCCTCAAAGTAAAAGTCTTTGTAATTGACCTGGTCATCACTAGAAGAAGCATACCATTCACTGAATTCTTCAGAAGGACTTCTGATCATGTTAGCAGTAGTGTTCAAACCATGAGCTAACCATAAACAAAAGTAAAAAAAAATCACTGCTTTGCCTCCCCCAACTCCAATACATCAGGTAAAATCTAGCCACTAAAGAGCTTTCATATACATTTTATTTATTGTTTGTCAGTATATGCATCTGTGCAAGTTACTAGACCCTTCAATAAATAGTTATTTACCCATGGTGACTCTATTATTATTATTCTTAGTGAAAAAAACTTATCTATAGATCTACACAGTTACTGACTCAGTAAGCCTGTCTATGCATTACCAAAAGCATTCTAATACAATATATTAATTTTGCCAATATACAGACTTACAGCAATTCTGTCTAATTTGTTTCCAACTGAGATGTTTTCTGTAGAGAATTCACATGTCTTCCCTGTGGTGATGTGTCTGTGTGCATTTCCATAGCAACAGGTGCTCCATTTCCTTTCCACATCTCAAAGATGTGTAGGTAGGAGAATTGTGAGTCTAAAATTGCCTGTGTGTGTGTGTGAGAGTGAGAGCATGTGCCTGTTGTAAAAGAATAGAATTCCATTCAGGATTGTTGCACGTCTTGATCATGTTGTGATAGGCTTTGACTCTTCATTCCCCTCAAAATTCAGAAGACGACTTGAAATGCATTTTAGACCATTTGAGAGACACCTGTTCTTCTGAAGGTTTATAACATTATGTGTCTGACTCTTTTAAAGAACATTTTTTTCAAATCTAATAGATGTCTATCATGAATTAGTACTGGAAATGGATACATGGATATATGTCATGAATATACAGTCAGTCATACCATGCCAAGAGTTCTGCAGTTTGATTTGACCACCATCGTAGAATGTGCAGATGGTTTTAGGTCGCATAACTGGTCACATAACATGACAGCTTCAGAGTCTCAGTCACTGATTATTTTTTTCTGGATAATCACGCCTTTTTGGCTCTACCCGCTCTGTGGGCTCACTCTGCTCCCCTACCCTGCCCCCAAATCCCACCCCCACTATTTGTACTTTTATACATACCCAAACTCCTCTCCACCTCACCTCAATCCAGTCACAATTAGCCTCAGCCAAACTCCACCCACCTATTAAGCCTCACATTAACCAAACACTCTACAACCCCTCCTACAATGCTCTACCCATCAGCACTCACAATTACTCCATTAGCCCTATTAATCTCTCTCTCCTGTCTGAACTATCTCACACAGTTTCCAAACCCTTACCATACCTCACTTACACACTCCATTGCTTCATACCATCATCCTCAGTCCCCCTTTTACTCATCCATCTCACATGAGCTTTTCAGCTCCAACACTACATATCTATTCAAACCTAAGCTACTCCACTCCCCACCCCCCTACACTCTTCTCCTAAATGTCATACCAAAAAATCACTAGTCTTACTCAACCCATACTATCCATCTCCACCACACTACCGCACTCTACTCCTCCACCAATTCTCTCTCTCACTTGCAAGTGACATCCACCCTAACCCCGGACCCACCTCTAACATTAATATCTCCAATCCCTCCTCTCAACCCACAACACCTAAGTCGATTCACCTGACTACACTTAATGCTCAAAGCCTTAGAAACAAAATCCCTAACCTCCATGCCTGGCTCTCCCATAACCACCCCGACATAACCGCCATTTCTGAAACCTGGCTCAAATCCTACATAACAGATCATGAAATCCTACCACCAGGTTACCAAATCATTTTCAATGACAGAGCCCACAAAAAAGGAGGTGGAATATCTATAATCTACTCCTCCTCCCATACTATAACTCCCTACACCAATAAAATTCCAACCTTTGCCAATGCTGAAATTACAATAGGCTTATTAAAAATAAACCACCACAAATCCATATGTATTGCTGCTATCTATATCCCCTCAGGTGATAACACTTGAGAACATCCTATCCTGGTTCTTCTCCCACATAAATAATGAAACCTATATCTTTGGTGATACCAGCATCAATTGGACCACTATTAACTCTGATGCCCTTTCCCACACTATCATCCTATACAATTTCTCCCACCTAATTCATTCACTAACCAGACCAAATAAAGATGGTACCTCTGGAACCATCATTGACTGGATCCTAATAACTCATCCAAATCTAATCACCCAAGCTGGAATAATACCAGATCCTCTCAGCGATCACTTACCTGGCTTCGACTGGCTCCCATCTCCTCTACAAAAACAACACCATTACATTCAAACCTGCAACCTCTCCTCTTTCATTCCCCAAACTTTCTCAGAATGCCTAAAGTGCATTGACTGGTCCCCTCTAAAAACCCTCCCACTAGATGATGCCGTATCCTACTTTAGCCACTCATTCCTGACCCTCCTCAGCAAGCAAGCCCCTCCTGAGAACCAAACACATCAAAACCAATCCCTGCCCATGGTTATCAAAAGAAAGTAAACTAGCCATGCAACAAAGGGACGGAAATGGAAACAGCATCAAAAACATAAAAACTCAAACTCCCTCTTAAAATTTAAGCATCTCCGAAACTCCACAAAAAAGCTAATAACTAAAGACCACAAAGCTCACTACTCCAAACTCCAGTCTTTGCACTTAACAAACCCCCAAATATTCTGGGACTCCATCTCATCAATTCTGCACCCTGGTAATAAAGAAACCCCCTGTCCTAATCCCACCCTCGCCGACCTTAACACAGCCTCCCAGTTCAACTCATTCTTCATAGACTGCATAGCCAAACTATCCATCCCTTTCCCACCCCCTCATCCAACCCCAGACCCTCCCACCACAACCTTCACCCCACTCCTCCAGCCCCTCCCATCACAACCTCCACCCCACTCCTCCAGCCCCTCCCATCTCAACCTCCACCCCAATCACCTACCCCCCTCCACACCCTTCCGCCTTACTCCCATTCCCACAAGCACTATAAAAAGACTCCTCCTCAAACTCTGTCACAATGCACCTGACAATCTTTAACCTACCTGCCTCAAACTATCTGCAGACAGCATCACCTATCCCATCTCTATTCTTAAAATAGATCCATACAAGAATCATACGTCCCTTCCATCTGGCACCATGCCTACATCATCCCCCTACACAAAGGTGGCAAGAATACTGACACCACTAACTTCAGACCTATTGCCATCCTTTCCCCTCTTTCTAAAATTCTAGAGAAAACCATCCAAGTACAACTAATGACACACCTAGCCCAAAACAATCTCCTCTCCCCTACCCAACACGGCTTTCGCCCTGGCCACTCCACCATGACTGCCCTCTTTCCTTTCTGGAAACAATCAGCATTGAATGAGACTCAGGCAAATTTGTATCTACGCTATTCCTAGATTTGTCAAAAGCCTTTGACACCATCTCCCACACCCTACTCCTATCCCATCTTTCCACCCTACATCACTCTCCCTCCACCATAGCCTGGTTTTCCAGCTACCTGTCCAACCACCAAAAAGCTGTCCAATGGAAAAAATCAACCTCCCCTTTCCTCCCTACAACCCACAGGCATCCTTCAAGGTTCTGTTCTTGGCCCTCTACTCTTTAACCTGTTTATTAACAACTTTCACCACTCCATCCGAGTCATTTGTCATCCAATATGCAGATGACTCAACTATCATCTGCTCAGCCTTCTCACCCTCTGAGCTCCTTGCAAAAACCCAATTAGCCTTCTCCACAACTGAAACCTGGATGCAGTCCAACCACTTGGCTCTAAATGCAAATAAAACCAAATTAATGATCTTTTCCCCTACCAAAAACTCTTGACCAAACCAACCAATTGACAAAACCTCATTCACCATACAGAGCCAGAACAACACCCCCTTGAAATTGTTCCTGCCACCAAGCTTCTTGGCATCATCATTGATGAACTAAAATTTGATACCCACATCCACTCTGCAATCAAAAAAAAAAACACCAAAAGATAGGTCTCCTCTACAGACACAACCACTTCCTCGGCCCCCTACCTGTCAAACCCTGGCATTCACCTTTCTGCTCCCCCTCCCTGATGTATGGTGCCCCTCTGTTCACAAATTTCCACCTTAGCTTACGATTCAAACTTGAATCCTGCTACCACAAGATCTGCAAATTTACAACCAATTCAAAAAACTCATCCCACCACTGCCACTCCCTCCTCACCCTCAGTTGGCTTGAACTTCCCAACTACCTCAGTTATCTAAAACTCACCATTGCCCACAAGCTCATCTTTAATCTCACAAACTGCCCATCTCTCACT